>NC_091161.1:41054958-41074958 GCF_040958095.1 Procambarus clarkii
ATTATTAAATATGACCGAAAAAGTAAGATTAATAATTCTAACACGAATTTTCTCAATCTTTCGTACATTACGCTTCACTGTTGGAGTTAAATCAAAAATCACTTCTCCAAAATTCATTTTTATTTCTAGTCTGACGCGACACGGGCGCGTTTCGTAAAACTTATTACATTTTCAAAGACTTCACAAATACACAACTGATTAGAACTTGCGTTTCTCTGATTTTATATCTACATTTGAGTGAGGTGGGAAGGGTGATGTGGCATTAACACAAGACAGAACAATAGGGGAGTATCAACACAAGACAGAACAGAAACAATGGGTATTGAATAGAAGTGTTTGTAGAAAGCCTATTGGTCCATATTTCTTGATGCTTCTATATTGGAGCGGAGTCTTGAGGTGGGTAGAATATAGTTGTGCAATAATTGGCTGTTGATTGCTGGTGTTGACTTCTTGATGTGTAGTGCCTCGCAAACGTCAAGCCGCCTGCTATCGCTGTATCTATCGATGATTTCTGTGTTGTTTACTAGGATTGCTCTGGCGATGGTTTGGTTATGGGAAGAGATTATATGTTCCTTAATGGAGCCCTGTTGCTTATGCATCGTTAAACGCCTAGAAAGAGATGTTGTTGTCTTGCCTATATACTGGTTTTTTTGGAGCTTACAGTCCCCAAGTGGGCATTTGAAGGCATAGACGACGTTAGTCTCTTTTAAAGCGTTCTGTTTTGTGTCTGGAGAGTTTCTCATGAGTAGGCTGGCCGTTTTTCTGGTTTTATAGTAAATCGTCAGTTGTATCCTCTGATTTTTGTCTTTAGGGATAACGTTTCTATTAACAATATCTTTCAGGACCCTTTCCTCCGTTTTATGAGCTGTGGAAAAGAAGTTCCTGTAAAATAGTCAAATTGGGGGTATAGGTGTTGTGTTAGTTGTCTCTTCGGAGGTTGCATGGCTTTTCACTTTCCTTCTTATGATGTCTTCGATGAAACCATTGGAGAAGCCGTTATTGACTAGGACCTGCCTTACCCTACAGAGTTCTTCGTCGACTTGCTTCCATTCTGAGCTGTGGCTGAGAGCACGGTCGACGTATGCGTTAACAACACTCCTCTTGTACCTGTCAGGGCAGTCGCTGTTGGCATTTAGGCACATTCCTATGTTTGTTTCCTTAGTGTAGACTGCAGTGTGGAAACCTCCGCCCTTTTCCATGACTGTTACATCTAGAAAAGGCAGCTTCCCATCCTTTTCCGTCTCGTAAGTGAAACGCAGCACGGAACTCTGCTCAAATGCCTCCTTCAGCTCCTGCAGATGTCTGACATCAGGTACCTGTGTAAAAATGTCGTCAACATACCTGCAGTATATGGCCGGTTTCAAGTTCATGTCGACTAAGACTTTTTGCTCGATGGTACCCATGTAGAAGTTTGCAAACAGGACACCTAGGGGAGAACCCATGGCGACCCCATCTACTTGCTTATACATGTGCCCATCCGGGCTCAACGACATTTTTACACAGGTACCTGATGTCAGACATCTGCAGGAGCTGAAGGAGGCATTTGAGCAGAGTAATATTCAATACCCATTGTTTCTGTTCTGTCTTGTGTTGATACTCCCCTATTGTTCTGTCTTGTGTTAATGCCACATCACCCTTCCCACCTCACTCAAATGTAGATATAAAATCAGAGAAACGCAAGTTCTAATCAGTTGTGTATTTGTGAAGTCTTTGAAAATGTAATAAGTTTTACGAAACGCGCCTGTGTCGCGTCAGACTAGAAATAAAAATGAATTTTGGAGAAGTGATTTTTGATTTACCTCCAACAGTGAAGCGTAATGTACGAAAGATTGAGAAAATTCGTGTTAGAATTATTAATCTTACTTTTTCGGTCATATTTAATAATATATGTCTACAGGAAAGACTGCTACCAAAATATACTAATATATATATATATATATATATATATATATATATATATATATATTTATATATATGTCGTACCTAGTAGCCAGAACGCACTTCTCAGCCTACTATGTAAGGCCCGATTTGCCTAATAAGCCAAGTTTTCATGAATTAATATATTTTCTCTAATTTTTATCTTATGAAATGATAAAGCTTCCCATTTCATTATGTATGAGGTCAATTTTTTTTTATTGGAGTTAAAATTAACGTACCCTCACAACCCCACTATACCTTCCCCCTCACCACCTCACTATACCCTCCCCCTCACCACCCCACTATACCCACAGTAGTAGGGTGTACGACTCACAGGGGAATTTTTTTTTCTGGGAGAAAATTCCCCTCTGAGTCGTGGGGGTTTTAGGTGAATTTGGAAATTCCCCTGTGAGTCGTACGATTCACAGACGAATTTTTGTTTTCGGGGAAATTCGTGTCTGGGAGTGAGGGTTTTCAGGTAAATTTTGTGTCGCAGATTTTAGAAGTTGTTAAAGTTCTTATGATGAAAATAATTTCCGAGACTTAGAAAATTGTTAAAGGTCTTATGGGAGAAATTCAAATTCGTGTTTATGAGCCAGGGTTTTCAGGTAAATTTTGTCAGTCACAGATTTTTAGAAGTTGTTAAAGTTCTTATAATTAAAAATAATGTCATACGAGTATGGACTGTTTTGTGTGCGTTTCCATGTGTACTATTGTCAAGACCGACAGACACGTGAAGCTATGTGTGTTTATGTGTACCTGTAATTGAACCACACCCCCCTCCCTCCCCCCTTACCTCGCAATCTGTCGCCTCACCTGTGTTTACTTTAGACGTCAGCCAGACACGGCCTTCAGGTCACCTCGGTAATCGTATCTTATCTTCTCCATAATAATATCTGGACCGTCCCTCTCTCTCTCTCTCTCTCTCTCCTCCTATTTCCTTACAGCTATTTTCAGAGTTTCAAATAATCATAGAAGTTTATTTATATGTTTATGACCGAATTTGTAAAAGGACCATTTTCAGAGAATATTGTCTTAGATGTTTTGTTAAGGAAAACAGACAACTTATCCATAACATTTAGTTTTATATCCATTTACAGCTATTTCACCTGTAAAGACCAAAATTGAACAGAGCCCAGTTTTAAGCTCATATTTCATCAGAGTCCAATTATCAACAGAAATTCGCCAGAGTCTACTTTGAGAGCAAATTTCATCAGTGTCCTGTAATCTGTGAAAATTTGACAGAGTCCATTTTATACCCAATTTTCGTCAGAGTCCAGTTTATACCGAAAATTCGCCAGAGTCTACTTTAATAGCAAAATTCATCAGAGTCCAGTTCTTGATCAAAATTAATCAGAGTTCCAATTAAAGACCCAAATTTGGCAGAGACCACATTTTCGCTACTAGCAGTCGAATCCCCCTGAAATTTTAAACAGTCATATTTCAGACGTAGTAAATAAGATCAAGTCAGTTACTGAGCTCCAGCTCTTGTCCCCCTGTATTTGCATATTTTCTCTATATTCAGCTGTATTCTTCACATTTTTTCCATGTTTTCTGCGTTCATTCCATGTTCTATAAATGTTCACAGCATGCTCAGTTCAAATTTTTTCTGCCGTTTTCCCCGTATGTTCACTATGTTCTTTGTCATGTTTTCATGTGCATCATATGTTCTCTGTATAACTTTTATACTCAATATTCATGTTCGCAATGTTCTTAGCTTATTCTTCACATTTTTTCCATGTTTTCTGCATTCATTCCATGTTCTATAAATGTTCACAGCATGCTCAGTTCAATTTTTTTCTACCGCTTTCCCCGTATATTCACTATGTTCTTTGTCATGTTTTCATGTGCATCATATGTTCTCTGTATAACTTTTATACTCAATATTCATGTTCTCAATGTTCTTAGCTTGTTCTTCACATGTTCAGTGTTCATTCTTTGTATTCCCTATGTTCCTTATCATGTCTTCATATTCTCTATAAGTTCATATTCCCTGCATGTTTACTCTATTCAACAACTTTTTCTTACATGTTTTCTGTGTTCACCGTATGTTCACTGTGTTCATTCCCCTACTTAACCTCAATTTTTTATGTTCTTTGTTTCTTTAAACCAATTTGTTTCTTCCATTCACTAACTAGTTCTTTGTCAAATAATATTATACTGCATTACAGTTCCCTCAACAATTTTAGTCACCAAGTTTTTATTTGCAAAACTATGTCAAAGTAATTCTCGTAGTCAACTTAATAGTTCTACCAACCCCGTTCTTAAACAAATCTACACTTTATTCAGTTCCAAATTTACAAAGACAAACCTTTCTCGTAACTTCTTAA
Source organism: Procambarus clarkii (assembly GCF_040958095.1). Classification (NCBI taxonomy): domain Eukaryota; kingdom Metazoa; phylum Arthropoda; class Malacostraca; order Decapoda; family Cambaridae; genus Procambarus; species Procambarus clarkii. The sequence continues at coordinate 41,059,206 of NC_091161.1, forward strand.
CTAAAAATCTTTCGCCAATCAACTAAAACATAGTCACTTTCGTCATTTTTCAACTAAACTTATCCATAGTCAACAGAAAATAACCGTGTTCATCATGTTTCATTGTCATTTCTTATCTAAAAAATTATCCGCCAATCATCAGAAAAGTCATGTTCATCATGTTTTGTCTTTTGCTCAACTAAAAGTATTCATCAGTCAACTAAAAAATAGTTACTTCATCATGTTTCCTTGTCATTTCTTAACTGAAATATCACTTCTCTCATCTGAAAATAGTCAGGATTAATCTCATTCAACACCGTTCTTAACTAAAACAACCTTTCGCTTAGCTAAAAATTGTCAAAGGAATCTTTTCAGCACTGTTCATAACTAACTTTATCCATCGTCAAGTAAGAAAATATAGTCAAAGATATCTATCATCGTCGTTCTTAACTGACATTTATACTTTGTGGAGCACTAAAATAGTCACTGTCGTCATATTTTTTTCTTGTCTTTCCTCAACTAAAAGAGTCAAATGTAACTTTTTCAACACTTTCGTAACTAAAATTATATGTCGCTAAGTAAGAAAAAATAGTCAAATGTAACTTTTTCAGCACTTTCGTAAAAATTATATGTCGTTAAGTAAGAAAAATAGTCAAAGGTGCTCTCCGTAACACCAAAGTTACTCTTCGAGATAACAAAAGACACTCACAAACACTCAAAAATTTACTCGCATCCTCAAAGTTATTCTCAGAGTCATCAAAAAGTTAATCTCAGTCATCAAAATGCTATTCTCTAAGTAGCCTTTCATTCATCAGAGAAACTTTCTAAGACATCTTCGTTCATTAAAGTTACTCTCAGAGGCATAAAAGTTATTCTCAGTCATCAAAAAGTTAATCTCAGTCATCAAAATGCTATTCTCTAAGTAACCTTTCGTTCATCAGAGAATCTTTCTAAGACATCTTCGTTCATTAGAGTTAATCTCAGAGGCATAAAAGTTATTCTCAGAGCTATAAAAGTTATTCTCGATGCCATCAAAAGGATTTTCTCGTTCATCAAAGTTAATCTCAGAGTTAACAAAGGTAATCTCTAACTCACTTTCGTTCAACATATTAATTCTCTAAGACAACAAAGGTATTCTCTAAGACAACAAAGTCAACATGTAATATCAACAGCTATGGAAATCCCTTTCCTCATATCACTGGAGATTGCCGCGAACCCAGAATGTTTCGTCTGAGAATATTTAATACGAGAACATTAAGACCAACAGATGCTATGCATGGATTGTCCACAAGAGCAGCCAAGCACCATATTCTTACACATGTCCCCGACTGTGTCCGTCACCAGTAACCTCTAGCAGCTTCAAGCCTCAGTACTACAGGTACAAACGTTACCATCATCATCCTCCTGGTGGTTCCTGAACCTCGGGCAGCTGTAAGTGCTTGACCGCAGTGGTCACCCATCTGTGGTCACAGCCACCATCTTGTGTTAATATGGACACCTGGATGTGGATTTGATTTTCAAGAACATACTATTTGTGTGTTGAATTGTCTATCACTGATTAGTCCATGCACCATAGTCCACATCACTGTGCCTGTCAGTGCCTGAACAGGTGAAGGCCGAGTCTTGGAGACGAAGATTACCTGACCCATTCCTGGCGTGTCCTACACTGGGCCAGTTGTCCTCAGGAGAGTCGGTAAGAATAAAAGAAATATCTATTTAACAACGCACATTTTAATCCTTTGTCGAGATTTAATGCTCTTTGTTATATATAGTTTATATCAGTATCTTGACTGGAGCCTTTGTAAATCGTTGAAATTTGGGGTGAGACAAGCCATGTTGGTGAGGCACGTCACAGTGTTAAGAAAAGGATCCCCTCGAGAGGGTTGAGTACCCATCCAGTAAGATTGACATGTACCTCTCTGATACACTGAACAATCACACTAACCTGATGTATCAATGAGGAAATATGGAGCCGTGGTGAGGATTCGAACCTATGCGCGATGCATTACCAGGAACACGCCCCAGACAACCAGGCCATGATGTGGTCAAAGGACTGCAACCTTCGGTTCTACTGAACCCTGTAGGCTTTAGTGGAAGCCCCTGGAACCCCAAAGATCAGTAGGGCCTACATGGTTTTATAATGAAGAGCCTAGTTCTCTGGTGCGTGTGCCTGGGAATGCCCAGCGCATAGGTTGCCTGTGCGCATGAGGGCTTTTTTAAGTTATTACAGATTTTCATTGTGCGAGTTCAAGAACGCATTATAATAACTCAAATTTTAGTGTTCGTTTTTACATCGGAGATTTATGATTTAACAGTCAGTATAATTAACACACTAGATTACCCTCAATACTCGCTATCAACATTTAAAATATATGTAAATTACTTTGTCAACCTTTTTCTTCAACATTATTATATGCAGCATAATATATGGTGCTTAATATACTGGATGACAAACACATCACAGTTACGTTAGGAGTGTTAGGTTGGGTTGATAAATAAAAGAAATATCTATTTAACAACGCACATAATATATGCTGTGCGTTGTTTATTATGCTGCACATATGCAACATAATATATGGTGCTTAATACACTGGACGACAAACACATCACAGTTACGTTAGGAAAGTTAGGTTGGGTTGAATCGTTAATTTATGATTCTTAACGCAAGTTAAAAAAAAAAGTTAGGTGTCACTGTTAGATGGAGGAGCTGGTAGGTGGTGGATAACGGCATGAACCGTTAGATGAATGGTGGATTAACAGGACGATGGGTCGCTGGTAGCTGAATGGAGCTTTAACAGGGCGCACTGAGGGATACTTTGTGTTAGTATCACACTTAATTCGCTATTTACATACAATAGGACTATTTAGGCTAGGTGGAAGGATAGTTAGTGATGCAGACATTTACACTAAATGCGTGTAGTGGGAGGAGCCGGGTAGGGAGGGGGTGGGAGCAATTGTCAGCTGACGAATGGAAGGGGAGACAGTCACGAAGGGGTTATGCAGTTACTTGTACGGGAAAGAACTGATAACAGTTAGTGTATTTCACACCCCCTAAATGTTCGTTCATACTTGCACTAACCTCGACATGCATATCTACTATCTGAAAACCATAATTGTTTCAAAAATTATTTTGAAACTTTCCTTGAAGTAACCTTCACATTTTTATCCTCTAAATTCTTTTTTGGTTCACTGAAACTGACTATTTGAAACTTCCCTAAAAGTTTCTCCCAAAACAAGCCTGATGCTTATTATCTCTTTCTTGTTAATCCTTAATTACAGTGTATGAAATCTACTGTACGAATCAATTTGAAGCATTTGGAATTCACCTCCAATTTTCCCCTTCCCTCCTCATTCTTACCCCACATTCCCATGCATGTTGCCATGAAAATTACAGTTTAAAAATCAAACTTGCACTACCTAATGTACGACAATCGTCGTACATTAGTGTACGACGATTGATGTTTCCTTTTAACGATGTCAAATGATGTTTCCTTTTAAATTTGTTCAACATTTGTGCTAGTCTTGTCCTATTTTGGCATGCAACTGTCTAAAAGTAATTATCAAAAGAAGGCACCAAACCAGGAGGCTATGTAGCACCATCAAACGTGCGGAATAATCAGAGAGCGTTAAATATCGCTTAGGATGCCAATACGAGAAGAGAAACGCCTAAGGCGAACGATATCAAAAGTATCCGATTCGCCAAGAATTCTGCTTGTCACAGAAAAGCCACTACTTCACTATCTCCTGGAATGTCAAGCAACCAACGACCTTAGAAGAGCTTTAAAAGTCCCCGAATCTTGCAGTAACCACCCTGAAGTCCTCAACACGACTCTTCTGGTCAAAAAAAGGTGTCCAGCAGCTGGACACCCTCAAACACTGTCAAGCAGTTTCCTCCCCTGCGATAACAGCCTGACTATTAAATGTGACCTCAGCACACTGAAAATATTTACTGAACAAAATTTGTTACCACTTACTGGCTATTCATGCCCGTGCCACCTCTTGGGTGGCTTAATCTTTATCAATTAATCAATCAATCTCACTGGGGGGCGACTCCTTCAGCGTAGGTTCACAGTCCTCCAGCAGGTTGGCCGCTCACGCCACTCGCTGTCTTCACCAGGCAGTAGATAACATGTGTACTGTCCCATAGCCTAATCTACCACGATTCCTAGAAATACATTAGCAAATATCAAAATATAACAGAAGGCCTATCTTGCCTAACATCAAGGAAAATATGGGATGGAAAATTTAGCTACCTTAACGTGTCCTGCCCTAAGGTCTAATATACTAATATTAAAATGCATGACCCAGCAGCAACAAACCAAGCCTTCACGATAAAATATCGGCAAAATCTGATTCGAAATCAGATACACAAGGCAGAAAAGGATATCAAAGATAAAGCGCAACTACAAAATGCTACAGACCAATGGAGAAACACCAACATCGACGAAGACCTCCGTACTCGAATAGACCAACACCGATATCCTTACAGATCGACATCGCCACAACACCGAAACCAGAATCATCAAGGAACTGACATTATTTGGAGGACCAATGGCTATTCCACGACCCTGAGATGGCTTCTTAAACCTTGCTGGAATCAAAATCACTGAGGACCAAATCAATCTTAAATCTGGGTACAAACTCACGTTATGTCAATACCAATAGAGATGGCCCGGAAAGTGGAGTTGGAGATCCTATTGGACGACATTCCCCCTCCCTGTCCAGCTCGTTGCTGCCGTGAGGGGGCTTGGTGGGCGGCTGCCGGAGTGTGATGCTCCTTGGGGCGGTCCCCCTGTCCTTTTGTAGCCTTGTGCTCCTGCTGCTGTCCTCTCAAATTTTGCTGGACGCCTTTTCCTTTTGTTTCGTTTTTCTTCCCCCCCTCTTCTTTCTCATGTCATTTCCTGCTGACCTTGTGCCTGTTTTGATCATTCTTTTGGCCTATTATTTTGACGCCTGGGTGCTTGAGGAGGCATACTCTTACACCCGTAGAACTGTAGTAACCAACGTCTCGAGCGAGGGGAACCTTTTATTGTCAATCCCCCTTTCGTCACTGAACCCGATCTCGGACTGACGGTTCTTAAGGTGGCGTTTGTGGGGCGTATACTCATGACACATCCCTAGGGGACCCCAGCTTGATCGGCGATAGCCGGGATTGTTGGGTGTCCTGCCTCTAATTGTGGCTCCATGGTGAGTGTGGGGGCACATTCGTGAGTGAAAGTGTTTCTTTTCATGTCTATGTTGATGAATGTTCCTCTTGTACCCTCTCAGGCTCGTTGGGTGGGCGACCATGCCACCGAGTCGGTCTGTATTGGCAGACCAGGGTCTGTAGCTCCCACTGCGTTGGGCCCTGACCTTGCTCCTCCTTTGACCCTCCTGACTACTCCCCTCCCTCCCTCTGTGGTTGGGTCGAGCCCCAAGCCCCCAGTGGTGACCACCTCTTCCCCTGGCACGGCTCAGTCTTTAATTGTGACTACTGTGCCTTTTAACCCCTCTCTCTCTGGGGGTTCTCAACGAAACCCTCGACACAGCCGCACTCGCTCGATTCCTTCCTGTGCTGATGTGTATCAGGTCTTGTTTGGTCGCGCTTCGTAGGCCAAATACTTTGATCTCCTCACTCTTGATTCTGCGCCTCCTGACGATTTCTCCCTTCATAGGAACCTTGTTGATTCCATAGATATCTGTTACTTTCCACCCCACCGGTCTCAGTGCATGTGTCGTTGCTGCTCCTTCTCAGGATGCACCCTCCCACTTGGCCGCCTTGTCCTGCCTTGGCGAGACCCCCTGTTCACGTCTCCATGAACGCTCGGTTGAATGCCAGTGTTGGCACTATTCTCCTCCCACCCCATGTTGCTACCGGTGTTCGGAATCTCCATGACTACCACGAGGATATTCGTCATATCCTGGATGCCCAGGGCCAATCTGTCCTCCAGGTAGACTCGTGTACTCGTCCCCCTCGTGGTCGTCGCCATCAACCCCTTCGAGTTGTGAAGATTACCTTTGATGGTAGGACCCTTCCATCCTCTGTCATTCTTGCTGGTGCCAGGTGCTCCGTCCAGGAGTACATTCCCTCTCCTCGCCTCTGTAGTAAGTGCTGGAGATTTGGGCATGGTGCCCTCTGCTTCTCTGGAACTGTCTCTTCTTTGTGTGGGGGGCGTAGGTCACTAAGTCAGAGTGCACTTCTCCCCAGGCTCGCTGCCTCAATTGCGGTGAGGCCCACCCTACCTTCTCCCGTGTGTGTATACATTACAAGCTTGAGGCAGCCGTCCTCAACTTGAAGCACCGGGAGCGTTTACCTTTTCCTCAGGCAAGGCGCCAGGTTCGCCAGCTCCCGCCTTATGCTCGTGTGTTGCGCTCTTCCTCTCCTCGTCCTTCCCACCTTCCTCAGATTTGAAACCATTTCCAGGCCTTGGACCCCTGATACGCCCACCGCTCCCTCCTCTGTTCAATTGAGTTCTGTCCCGAAGGGTCCCCCTCCTGATCCTCTGTCTGGGGTTCCCCTTCTTCCTGCCCGGTCTGTCATGTCTCCTTGTCTTCTTCCTCGTCTCCCTCCGATTCTCCTTCCCATCCTTCTCCGTCTATTGGCTCTCCATGCTGCCTGTCGGTACGGGATGATGTCCATCGCTCTCCCAACAGCCGTCATGTATGCTCTCGTTCAGCTTCTGTTGAGACGCTAGAATCCGTTGCCCAGTACGTAGTTGCTGGGACACCTGTCTGAGTCAGAACCGTAAGCCTGGCGCCTCTCCTTCCCCCCTGGCGGGTAAAAAGGCTTCGCTTTCTTCCTGGCCCCCTACGTCTGACACACTCGCTCCGTCCCCTCCCATTTTCGTGGTTACACCCCCTGTTCCTGCTATGGAGGTCTCTATGGCCCCCGCTTCCCTCTCAGTCGGTGCCCTTGCTGAAGTGAGTCCCCTTGTTTCTGTCCCTCCTGCTGCTGTCCTTGACCCTCAGTTATCCCCCCTCTTCCTCCTCCGGACCCTGCTCGTCCGCCCCTGGTCAGTCCTTTAGCTGCCTTCCCTCCTTTACTCAGTTTACTCATGCCCCCTAACCCTGACTTTGCTTCCCTTGACCCTGATCCTGGCCTTTAACGTGCTGTGTTCCCTTTTCGCCTTTGTTTCTTCGTTGTTCTCTGTTGCTGTCCATCTTCTCGGTGATGTCTCTTCTTCAATGGAACGTTCGTGGTTGTTACGCCAATTTCCTCGAACTCCAGCTTCTGATTTCGCGGTTTTTGCCCCTTTGTGTTTGTCTCCAGGAGCCGATGCTTGGTGCTCGTCCTGTCGCTTTCGTGGCTATTCCTTTCTCTTCCCCCCCCCCCAGCCGTTGCTGGGACTCCTAACTCTTCTGCTCTCTTGATTCGCTCTGATGTTCCCTTTGTCCCCTCACTTTTCCCTTCGCGTCTCCATTGTTCTGCTGCTCGTATCTTTGTGAGGAAATGGTACACCGTTTGTTCCATTTACCGCCCCCCAAGTGTCCCACTTTCTCTTCCCGATCTGAAACACCTACTGGACTCCTTGCCGGAGACTGTGCTCATGCTAGGTGATTTCAATTGTCATTCCCTTTGGGGTGATGTTCTGACGAACACCCAGGGTCGCTTTCTTGAGCCGTTCATCCTCTCTTCTTCCCTGTCTTCTGAATTCCGGTGAGCCCACGCATTTGGACTCTCTGACTCGCACCCTTTCCTGTCTTGATCTTTATCTTTGCTCGTCTTCTCTTTACTTAGATTTCACGTGGCAGGTTCTTGATGACCTCCATGGCAGTGGCCATTTCCCCATCCTTGTTACCCTTTTCTCTTTCACCCTCCCCTCTCCTTCCCTAGGTGGCAGTTTGTTAAGACAGACTGATAACTATTTACCCTCAGTGCTGCTTTCTCTGACCTCTCCCTTCTGCCTCTCCCTCGCTCTCTCCTCCTTTTTTATGACTGTCTTCAACGCTACCCTCTGCTCTATTCCTCACTCTCTCTCTCGGGGCCCACAGAAGTGCGTTCCTTGGTGGAATACAGACTGTGCTCAGGCTGTCCGCTGTAAGCGTGCAGCCTGGAAGAGACACCGCCGCCGGCAGACGGCCGATTTTTTTCTTTTATTTCGGAAGGCGAGTGCGGTGGCCTGTAGGGCCATCTGTACGGCTAAACGTAATGGTTGGACATCTTATGTCTCAACCATTACGTCCGAAACTCCTCTGCTGCAGATCTGGAAGTGTATCAGCAAGATATCAGTTAAGTTCGTTCCCGATGTCTCACTGGTCCTTCACCTCTGTTGTACTCTTATGGCGGACCCATTGCAGGTCGTTACCGAACTGGGTTCCCACTTTTCTTCTGTTAGCTCTGGTTTTCATCTTCCCCAATCTTTCCTCCTTCATAAACCTGTTCTTTAGTCTTGTCCTTTGGATTTCTGTACTCATCTTCGCCTTCCCTATAACGATCCCTTCTCTCTCCGTGAACTTTGGTTTGCCCTGGACCTCTGCGGTTCTACGGCGGCGGGCTCCAATGGCATTCATTATGAGAGGCTTCGCCATCTCCCTTCGTGCACGTCTCAGTATTTACTGAGCCTGTATAATCAGATCTGGGAGTCGTCGTCAGTCCCCGAGGACTGGCTCGATGCCGTTGTCCTCTCTGTTTCGCAAACCAAGGTCTCAGGGAACATCCCCTAAGGAATTTCGCCCTATTGCCTTCACAAGTTGTGTCTGTGTTACGGCCCTCTCGGGTCGCAACTGGGTTCGTACTCTGATGTTATTAGAGGAAAGGTATCCGGCCCCAAGCCAGTAGTGGCTTTCAAGGGATGAGATCCGTGACACAAGTAAAATAAAAGGGGAAGGGAAAGAAAGGCAAAAACTTAAGATTATAATTACCTTCACCAATAAGTAATATATAAAAGGTTACACAGGGGGAGGGGTATTAACACTGCGCAGGGGAATTATTTACACTGTAGTCTTCTTCTGAAGACCCTGGATCATCTTGGTGCCAAGTTCTCGGTGCTCTCGTGACCTCTCGACGAATCCTTCAAAAGCCGAGTCTACCCCGGCCACAGGCCAGCCAAAACACAGTTCCACTGGGGCACCGCCGTGGAGGCCGTCAACCACAAGTCCAGCAAGCTGCTGGCAGGTTCCGGATCAGCAACGCTGTTCAGGCCACTCCACGAGCGATACTAGGGTAGCGCCCTAGTCAGGAGCCTCGTGTGATACCACAAATCACTCTCCTGTCCACAATACCCCAGTGGTCAATCGTCTCCAGCAGTCGGTCCCGGGTACGACAATCCTCCAACTGCCACTTGACTGGCAGGGTAATACCACAGTGTTCCTCTGGGAGGCGACTCACAGCTGCTGCAGCAAAGCACAAGGTATGGGGACGGCTGCCTTGGGTAGACTGACTCTACTTCCCTTACAGCAGTCCCAGGTCGACTCTGTAAGCAGACACGTCATCAATAACTGGGACACACTAAAGCACCTCACTTACCGGCTCAGACACAAAAGCCCGACGTATCCACTCCATAGATGGCGCTGTTGTCTGAGCACCACCTCACCAGAGGTCAACAGCGGCGGTGTTGTGGGCTGAACGGGACTGGAAACTGGCCCTCGTAGCCAGTACGCCTCGTCTTCACCAGGTGTCGTCGTCCATTTGGAGGGGGTTTCGGGAGCTGACCCACAGATGGCGTGGTCGTCACTGCTTCTTCCTCGGACGTTCGATCCGGGTCCGTAACAGTCTGCAAACTCTTTGAACGTATGGTTAATGTTCGTCTGATGTGGTTCTTGGAACACCATCACCACCTCTCCCCTTCTCAATTTGGTTTCCGCAAGTGCAGCAGCACAACAGGTGAACTTGGAGGTCTATATTCATACTGCTTTTCCTGCAAAGATCTCCGTTGTTGCCCTTCTTTTTAACCTGGAAAAGGCTTATGACACCACTTGGCAATACCATATTCTATCCCAGCTTCAATCTTTTGGTTTTCGTGGCCATCTCGATCTTTCTCCCCAGCTTCCTCCCTCGTCGTTCCTTTCGGACGAGTCTTGGTACCGCTCTCTCTGCCTCTTTTCAGCAATACGAAGGTGTGCCCCAGGGTAGTGTTCCGAGATCTATTTTTCTGGTTGCCCTCAATGGTCTTAATTCTTTCCTCTTTTCCTTCAGGCGTCTTCTCCACTCTCTATGTCGATGATCTTACCCTTTGCTGTCAGGGTGATGATTCGCCTCTCCTTCAACGCCGGCTTCTACTTGCGATTGATGCCGTGTCGTCTTGGGCAACCGATCATGGCTTCAAGTTCTCTACTACTAAGACTTGTGCCATGACTTACTCGGAAACGGGTTGTTCTCCATCCCTCTGTCACTTTATGGTCATCTCCTTGAGTACAAAGATTCCGCGAAGATTTTGGGGTTATTCCTTGACACTCGTTTGTCTTGGTCTCCCCATATCTCTTACCTCCGTTGTGTGTGTTCTAAGGCCCTTACTCTCCTTCGGGTATTGTCCCATACTTCTTGGGGAGCGGATAGACGCACTCTCCTCGCTTTACATTCCTCTCTCGTCCTGTAAGCTCTATTATGGTTGCCCTGCTTACTCATCTGCTTCTCCTCCTCCTCTTCGCTTTCATGATGCTTTGCACTATACTGGGTTGCGCCTCAGTTCTGGTGCCTTTCGTTCGACTCCCGTCCTCGGCTTGTATTTTGACACTGGCTTCCTGTCTGTTCGGGAGCGCCGTGATCGCTACTGTCTTCGTTATCTTGCACGGTCCTTGCAACATCCTTCCTCTCGCCTCTGTCGTGCTTTAACTTTTACCCCTCCTGCGGTTCTTGTTCCTCTTCACCACCTCCCTCTTTCTGTCTGGTTAACTCGCTTACAGGATTCTCTTTCCGTTCGTATTTCTAATATTTCTCCTCGTGTTCCTTTTTTGCCCCCATGGATAGTCCCCCTTCCACAGTTTTGTACATCCTTGACCCGCATCACTAAAACTTTTACCCCTTCTACGGTTTTAAAACATCTTTTCCCTGAGCACTTTTCTTTTCACTCCCGCTCCGTTTCCGTCTTCACCGATGGGACTAAGTCTGCGGACGGTGTTAGCTACTCTGTTTTTCCTGATTGGTGTCTTTAGTGGTAACCTTCTTTTGCGTCTCGAGGTCAAATATGTCGTCCAAGTAAGAGATTATCAAAAGGCACTAAACTGAGAAGGCTGTGTAGCACCATTAAAGTGCGGGATAATCAGAGGGCGTTAAATATCACCAAGGATGCCTATACAAGAATAGAAACGCATCAGGTGAAAGATATCAAAAGTATCCGAGTAACCAAAAATACTATCAAGAGACAAGCGACCGTGGAGGACGGTCGGAAAACAAGACACGCTCGTCTCGGAAGTCAGGACATTCAAAAAGGATATGCATGACAGTAAGAGGGACAATGCAATTAGGACAATGAGGAGGAGGGCGGCTCTCCATCAAGTGACCTTGAGTTAAGCGAGTATGGCCAATATGCAACCTCGCCAGAGTCGTTTCCCATCGCCGGTTACAGTGGGAGGATGGCGGCCACGCGGACACAAAACTCTTAAGAGTACGTGGTTTGTTACCAGTAATAGACGACCAACAACCCTGCCACCGGGCAAGGATGGAGGAATGAATAACAGGATAAAAGTCGGAATAAGGAATACCTTTATGGGAGATGGGACAAGAACGGATAGCTTCCTTAGCGGCAGCCTCCGCACACTCAATGAAAAACACCAATATGGCTGGGAACCAACAAAACTCTACTGATTTAAATTTACTAGAAATAAGAAACAGCCAATGTTGAATCTCTATGACCACTGGATGAACAAGAATAAAGGACCCTGAAGCCATGAGGGCACTACGAGAGCAACTACAACCACAAAGGAGGAATGAGAATGAGAAAGCATGAGACGAAGAGCATAGAGAATAGCATGAAGTTCTGCCGTAAAGACCCTAGCCTCCGAAGGGAGGCGACACATATAAGTACGGTCAGGAAAAACAACAGAGTAGCCCACACCGTCCGCAGACTAAGACACATCGGTGAAGACGGAAATAGAGTGGGAGTGTGAAGAAAAGTACTCGAGGAAGAGGCTTTTCAGAATTGTAGGAGGGGTAAAGGCTTTAGTAATACAAGTCAAGAACGTACAAAACTTGGAAAGGGGGACTCTCCACGGAGGCAAGGAAGGAACAATAGGAGGAAAACATTAGAAATATGAACAGAAAGAGAATCCTGTAAGCGAGATAACCGGACAAAGTGGGCGACGATGAAGAGGAACAGGTGCTACAGGAGGAGGAGAAGTCAAAGCACGACAAAGGCGAGAGGAAGGATGTTGTAAGGACCGTGCAAGATAGCGAAGACAGCGGTCCTGGAGAGAGAGAGAAAGCCAGTGTCAACATACAAACTGAGGGCGGGAGTCGAACGAAAGGCACCAGAGCTGAGACGGAACCCAGTATGGTGCAAAGCATCAAGACGGTGAAGAGTAGGAGGAGAAGCAGAAGAGTATGCAGGGCAACCATAATCGAGTTTAGACAGGACGAGAGAGGAGTGCAAATAGAGGAGCGTGCGCCTATCCGCTCCCCAAGAAGTATGGGACAAAACCTTAAGTAGGTTAAGGGCCTTAGAGCATTCAACTCGGAGGTAAGAGATATGGGCTGACCAAGACAAAGGAGTGTCATAGACTAACCCCAAAAGCTTTGCGGAATCCCTGTACACAATGGGATGACCATAAAGCGACAAAGAAAGACGAAGAACGACATGCTTCCGAGTAAAAAGTCATAGCACAAGTCTTAGATGCAGAGAACTTGAAGCCATGATCGGTGGCCCAAGACGACACGGCATCAATCGCAAACTGAAACCGCCGGTGAAGGAGAGGTGAATCATCACCCCATACCAAGGGTAAAATCATCAATCAGAGAGCAGAGAAGACACCAGAAGGAAGAGAGGAAAGAAAACCGTTGAGGGCAACTAGAAAAAAAAAGAGTAGTGCTCAGAACACTACCCTGGGGTACACCCTCATACAGCTGAAAAGGGGCAGAGAGAGCAGTACCAAGCCGCACACGAAACAAACGGAGAGAGTGGAAGCTCTTGAGGAAGAGAGGGAGGTTCCCATGAAGGCCAAAAGAATGAACTTGAGACAGAATAAGATACCGCCAGGTAGTGTCTTAAGTCTTTTCCAGGTCAAAAAGGACGGCAACAACGGAGGTCTTCGCAGCGAAAGCAATATGAATATAGACCTCCAAGTTCACCAGGACATCCATTGTGGTGCGGCATTTGCGAAAACCAAATTGAGAAGGGAAGAGGTGGTGATGGTGTTCTAAGAAGCACATCAAACGAACGTTAACCATACGTTCAAAGAGCTTGCAGACAACTCGTGAGGGCAATAGGGCGGAAGTCCTTGGGGGATGACCCGAGAAACCCTGGTTTCCGAACAGCGAGGACAACAGCATCGAGCCAGTCTTCAGGGACTGACGACGACTCCCAGACCCGATTATACAGGCTCGGTAAATACCGAGACGTGCACGGAGGGAGATGGCAAAGCATTTCATAATGAATGCCATCGAAGCCCGTTGCCATAGAACCGCAAAGGGCTAGGGCAGATTGAAGCTCAGAGAAAGAGAAGGGATCATTATAGCGAAGGTGAAGATAAGTACAGAAATTTAAAGGATGAGATTCAAAAAGAGCCTTACGAAGGAAGGAAGGATTGGGGGAGATGAGAACCAGAACTAACAGAGGAGAAATGGGAACCCAGTTCGGTTGCAACCTGCAACGGGTCCACCACAAGAGCACCATGGAGGCGAAGGACCGATGAGACATCGGGAACGAACTTACCCGCAATCTTGCGGATATGCTTCCAGACCAGTGGGAGAGGAGTTTCGGACATAACGGTGGAGACATAAGACGCCCAGCAAGCACGTTTAGCCGCACGGATGGTCTTATGGGCCACCGCACTCACCTTCTGAAACAAAAGAAAAGACTCGACCGTCTGCCGGCGGCGATGTCTCTTCCAGGCTGCACGCTTACAGCGGACAGCCCGAGCACAGTCCATATTCCACCAGGGAACGCACTTCTGCGTTCCCCGAGAGGAAGAGCGAGGAATAGAGTGGAGGGCAGCGTCAAGGAGAGTGTCATGAAAAAGAAGGAGGGCGCAAGGGAGAGGCAGAACGGATAGGTCGGAAATAGTAGCACGGAGAGTAAAGAAGCGCCAGTCAGCCTTGGCAAACCGCCACCTAGGGAAGGAGAGAGGAGGGCAAAAATAGAAAAAGGTAACAAGGATAGGAAAATGGTCACTGCCATGTAGGTCATCAAGGACCCGCCACCCGAAATCTAAGGAAAGGGATGACGAGCACAGAGAAAGATCGAGATAAGAAAGGGAGCGAGTCCGAGAGTCCAAATGAGTGGGCTCACCAGAATTAATTAGGGACATGGAAGAAGAGAGGATGAAAGGTTCAAGGAGGCGACCCCGAGTGTTTGTCAGCACATCACCCCAAAGGGCATGACGACAATTGAAATCACCCAGCAGGAGCACAGGCTCCGGCAAGGAGTCCAGGTGTTGTTTATGATCGTGGGGACAGTGGGGGGGGGGGGGATAAATGGAACAAACCGTGTACCATCTACGCACAAAGACACGGGCGGCAGAACAGTGGAGAGGCGAGGAAAAAAGTAAGAGGACAAAGGGAACATCGGAGCAAATCAACAGAGCAGAAGAATTTGAATCCTCAAATTAGGTGATGAACCGTTCAGCGATTTCTGTGCTACCATTTTGAATAAACACATTGAAGTTACAAGATCAAGTGAACTTTTTTTTTTTAAAGCCTGGATACAGCAAAAAAGAAACATTCATCACACAATACCTTTGGACTGGAAAAATCTTCTGATGAATGAAATACTATATATTTCAGCCATCAGAAGATTTTTCCAGTCTAAAGGTATTGCGTGATGAAAGTTCCTTTTTGCTGTCTCCAGGCTTTTGAAAACAAAACGTTCACTTGATCTTGTAACTTCAATGTGTTTTTTTCAAAATGGTAGCACAGAAATCGCTGAACGGTTTATCACCTAATTTGACGAGATGGGCAGGTAGCAGAGACTTGGGTACAACTTGCTCATTAAGACATTGTTTCAGGAATTTGAGGCGGGTGCGAGTGCACTGTGCTTTCACTAGTAGAGTAGCGAAGATGATCACGAAAGAAGCAGTCCGAGGGAACAGCATAGCGAAAGAGAACGTGGTTCTCATTGTGTGTGTAAATCACGAAAAATTAACGTGATTAAAAATGTGATAGTGTCAGACCACAGGAAAATTGAAACAGGAATTTCCTTAAGTACTTTCGTATATTAATACATCTTCAGAAGGAGTGATTTATATTTCTGGTTGGAAGGAGTGGAGGAATATATTTCGAAAATGAATGATCTCCTAGATTCTTCAACATACACTAAACTGAGGAAAAATCCGCTTGAGGACATCAACAAGTTCTTCAATAGCAGCTTGATGAAGTAAACAAAGATCTTCTTAATTTACTACCTCATCACCTTCATTACCATATCTCTATGGACTTGTCAAAACGCATAAACCTAACAATCCCATGAGGCCTATCATCAGTTCGGTGGGATTCATTTCTTACAAGCTTTCTAAATGGCTTACCAAAATCTTGTCCCCATTGTTAGGAACTATTTCCTCTTCTCATTTGACGTTCTCTTGAATTAGTTAACAAATTGAATAGTGTTCCTGTCGCTCCTGATGTAAAGTTAATCAGTTTTGACGTTTGTACCTTGTTTACAAAAGGTACCGGTTGATGATATTCTTGATTATCTTGCTCATGAACTA
>NC_091161.1:41079958-41139958 GCF_040958095.1 Procambarus clarkii
CGCCCGCCGTCAACGAGCAAACTACCCATTCTCCGCCTGCCTGCTCCTGATTGGCTGGTGTGTCACCGCACCTGCACTCACGCCCACTACCCGAGTCGACGTCTGGTCCAGCACACGCCGTACTCCTCAGAATATCTCTCTGCTCTTTGGATACATCTCTCTGGTAGACAAAGCTCTGGCTGTCGTGTACTAAGGGAGGTGGCAGCTTAAGCCAGTATTCTCAGCACCTGATTAATATTATTATTATTCTTACACTTTATTTTGTTTTAGAGTAAATTTTACAGCCATTAATTATTCATGTTTTGTTTGTTGACTTGTTTTGAATTTTACATAAGCCAAGGGATTGTCTTTATTCATGTCTTGTTTTGTAGAGTAATTAAAATTTCATTGTTTATACTTTGTGTGTCTTCCCATTGCCCTCTTCCATTGAAACTGCTGAACATCAACACTTCAACACTTTACCGTCACAATATATATTATTTATATATATATATTGTGACGATAATCTCCTTCAAGAGATTGAGCCTGCTCTTCCCTCCAAAGTTCGTCGATACATAAATCTATATAAAACTACTATGGAAGGAAAATCCAACAACGACAACACCAGCAAGGTTTGCCAGAGCGCAAAACGTATGCAGCCAGGAACACCTGCTCCACCTCAAACCGCCAAACTACCTGTCTTGTCGCCTGCTCGTCGCTGATTGGCTGCAGGTCCAGCTGCAACTGCACTCTACCCACCATACTACTTGATGTCTGGGGCCGCCACGACCTCAGTCTTCAGAATATCCCGTGCTTTCGACAAGTTAACACGTCTCGTTGGTAGACCAAGCCCCAGGCTTACGTGTACTAAGAGAGGTGATAGCTTGAAGCCAATATTCCGGCACCTATTTACTTTGTTTATCATATACTTGTTATTTGCTCACTTGTCTTAACGTAACTTTTCATTTTGCCATTTGATTATTCTTATTACTTTGATTTTATTATTCGAATTTGTATATCCATTTTATTCATGTTTTGCTTTCTTTAACGTAATTAAAATTTCATTGTTAAAATTTACTTGTGTGTTGTGTGTCTTCTCCTTACCTTACCACAGACGAAGTTCCAGATTTTCTACTTTTTTTTCTATATGTGACGAGGCCATACCCCTAGCTTTTGAACAGCCGAACACCAACGCGTTACCGTCACAATATATATATATATATATATATATATATATATATATATATATATATATATATATATATATATATATATAATAGTTTTCTAAAACTATACATGCAACTAGTTTACTTGATAATAAATTAATCTTTAAACTTTAGGTCATATAATTCTAAAAAAATATGGTGTAAAAAATAAAATGAATATTTTTTGTTTTATTTGCAGGAGTCGCCATCAACTCTACTGCCACATCTGCGTGAACTAAGTGAATCCCGTGTAGTTTCTACACCTCCGTCTCTTATACTATCATCATTTTGGTTTCCAGACGAGGATGAAATTATTGAAGTTGCTGTTGCCACTACTGCCTCTACTTCAATGCCTCCGCTGTCAATGCCTCCGCCACCATTACCCCCCGTATTATCCCCAAAACTGACACTGCAAGATGAAGTAGATCAAAATATTGCGGGGTTCTCGCAATGCAGACCCCCACTCTCTCTTAATCAACACCACCGCCCGCTATAGTGTTATCGCCGGAAATAATAAATAGAAGATTAAGTGATTTGGAAGATGGTAGACGTGATGATGTAAACAACGACAACTCATCATATCAATTACATATAGAAAATTTAGGAGATATTAGAACCAAAGTTCACCAGCGTCAGAGGACTAATGCATCCAAAATGTTACAATCATCAGCATCAGATGTAACCCCTATAAGACTTTATGATGCCGTTAATGTAATAATACCTAAAGAGGACAGAAAAAACGGGAATGCGTACCATTCGTGGAATTATTACCGAAATCGACAATGAGAGTTATATCCTGTGGCCACCAAATTTGGAACGATTGACAAATATCTGTCTAGAAATGATTTTGATAAAACCATTGAAAGAATAATGCCCAATGAAATTAAGAAGACTCAATTACTTGGGCTATGCAAGATTGTACATAGACAATCGACTTACTTTCTTAGCGATAATAGATATCTGAAACCATTAGTATGCCATTGCTAACCTTTATCCTGTGTTAATCACCGCTGTATTTGTAAAAGAAATAATAAAAAATGTACCAAGAAATGCCGACATAATGCTGCCAATTTATGTAAAAATTGTTAGATTTGTAAAAAAAAAAAAAAAAAAAATTATCTGTCATTTTGCTTTGTATTCTTCTATGTTTGAGGTGGAGGGGTCAATTTGATTTTATCGGTTTGTCCATTTCATTTGGGTGCCATTGAATGTTTTTATTTAATAAATCAAGACTGAGCAAAATTTTGGTTCGAGTAAGATAATAAAAAATTGATTTGTGGAAATAATAATATATTCAATATCTCATTCTTTTCCTTTTTTATACCTTATTTATTAAATTTATAGGAAATAACATCGTCGTTATTCAACAGCTTTGGCTAATGAGAATTAAATTATTAATCGGTTCAACTACCGCCCCCTCCCCCCAAAAAAAATAATTACGTTTTGTAGGCAGGTATGTAGAGATCACCGTTTTTTTAAAGAAAACTGTAGTATACATGAAAGAAAACTTTAGAATTCTTGACACATTTTCTTTAACTATTTTCTGGTTGAACCATCGTCATAAATAAGTCGGGGCAACTAATAATTTCTGGCCTATCTCCTTATTTCTAGTCATGAAGATCGGTAAATAAATATTTTTGCAAATGCTTGTTTTGTAAAGCATTTTCAGGCCTTCAAAAAAAAAAAAAAAAATATTGACCTGGCATATGGGAGAACCTGTGTGGAATATGATAGGGGAAATGTTTCATTTCACTCACTACATCCGATTAGAAGTTTTCCGATGTTTTTGTTTAGACACCAAAAAGTTCCCCTACATAATTTTTTGTTAATAAATTCATTTAGGTCGTCGCCGTCACTAAACATACAAAATGTGTGCATTGTGATCGTTATCCAATTGGCCAGTGTTCCCTATCTCGTGGTCTATCTATAAAACACCCTTTCTCATAGGGTGTTTTAAATAAAAAATCAGTAGTTGTTTCGTCTGCCACTGCTCTTTCCCACGATCTAATCATTAGATTCAGTTGAATTTTGTTGATTAATTGGAGTTTAAAAAAATGAGGAATGTTAGGGTTGGTGTATATTGCTCTACGTAAGCAGGCCACGGTCCAATATCCCATTCTAGTAGTATCCAAAAAAAAAAATTCACAAATTCATTGACACACTTTGCCTGCAAACTGTTTTGGTTGTTGTTTTTACATGGCGATGATAATAAACCTTCGTCTTTTATAACAAAACGACAGATTTCTTCCCTTTCTCCCGTTTGAATGAGGTCCATGAAGATATGGGGATTTTGGATTATGAAAAGTACAGTACGCTGTTTACCTTTTTTACATAAAATGATCCATATTCTTTCGCCACCATTCGAGCAATTAATTAATATGCGACAAATTTAAATGATGCATTCGGTCATTGTTTGCTAGGTTAATACAACATATATCACACTTTTTATCACCATCACTGAAAACCCGAAATATATAATCACCAGGCCACCATTCATTACAATATTTGGGAACCCCAAAATGAGATCTAAGTTCATAGTTGGGGGTCCCTATAAATTATATCTTGACGATAGTCGGAAAGTTATCCATCATGTAAACAATAGGGATTATGTTGAATCATTTTGTGATTAACGTAGTTAAGCAATTATTTTTCAACCATGCATCATAATCTCTCACATCTCGGGTTAATTCCCAACGTATATTTTTAAACAGGTGCCTAAAATAATAATGCCGATTCAAATATTGTTTTATGGATATAAGTTTTTTCACTGTAGCCTAATCAACTTTGTTACATGACGATGGAATTGATATTCCGTCTGCTAATCATCATCTCTCGTTCCTGTTTGGAAGCTCGTATCATCAGAAATATGGAAGGATCTTGGCGTAGGATCTATATCCCTCGATAGGCACTATTACGTAATCTGGATCATAGGGGTACTTAAAATTATGTTCACAGAACATGATGCTTCTTTGGTCAATGTTAGAGAAGAGTTCCACAAACATAAGAAGAAGAATTTTCATCCTCCTCGACTCCGACTCGCAGTATAAATTGCAATTGGGATGCCGTAGGATATCCTTCTTGAGTAGATCCCATCCATATTTTTATAGCATAAACATTTACAATTTGGGGTTTATATGATAGTAATTTAATTATAAATGGTTCTAAATTAATATCCATACCAACCGAACAATATTTGTCTACATATTTTTCTATTTGGGAACTTTATGTAATCGAAGATGTAAAAGATTTAAAGGGAAACATTGATACCATGGTTTTAAAAGCTTTGTGCTACTGAATATTCCGAATGTTAGGAGTGCGGCTGATACTTATATATCTATATATATAACTTTGGAACTGCTAAATGAAATAAATATACGTATTATAAATATAAATTAGTATATATTGATATTCCTCCATTACGCGGTCAATAATAGCATGAGTTGTGAGAAAAAAATTAGGTACAAATGCATCCTGCCTTTCCCTCCCTAGCTGCTGCTGCTGTTTTAGATTTAGCTACTCAGAACGAAATGTCCATGCAGCACAGGCTATAGTGAGCCTCGTAATCGAGTTCGGTTATTTGCAATAACCTTGTTACTATGATATTTGGGTCAAAGTTTTAAATGGAAGTGTGGTTTCCTCCTTTTTCACGTTTCTTTTTTGCTAATCTTTCACTGCACTGGTTTTAGTCTTTAAATAAAATTATCTTTGTGGTGGACATAGATGTTTAGTGTTCAATAGTGAACACTATACCACTTTTTCTAATAATTGTAGTCGCTGTGGATATTGAATCTAATGCAGCTGCTCTCATTGGATTAACAATGAGTTTGGTGCACAGGGTAGTGGCAGTTTTTGCTAGTGATCCCTAGCTACTGATCCATCACAATACACACGTGTTTTCTGTAGGTAATTCTCTGATTATACAATCATATATTGCTCTCAGCTCTCCTATCTCACACACACTTTTCTTTTGCAGGGGAATAATTGCTAATGTACGTTACAATCACCACATTGTGAGTTCTTTCTTAGACAAACCAATACATTCTTGAATAACATTATACTCTAAGATTAGAACATAAGGTGCTCATATTATACATTAACATACATTTTATTATACATTAACATACATTGTTCATTACATTTCATAACATTCATTATCTCAACTGCCTCATTAATCTAGTCGCAGAGGCTACATTTATCTACAAAATGACATCCCAATTACTCTGTAGACTCCTCCAACATGAGTGCCGAATCATTCATACAGGCTTTCCTCCTGTTTGTTGCCCGTCGATCATATTCCAACTTTATGATCACAGACAATGGGCCCAACCTCGTGGCAGGGAAAGCATGTCTGATTGAAGTCTGGAATCACCCAGTGGTATGCACTGCCCTGAATCAACAGGACTGCCATTGGAAGTTCATACCTCCCCAGAGGACCATGGCATGGAGGCTTCTACGAGCGGACGGTGGGAACAGTAAAACGCTGTCTAGGAAAACCCTTCACCACTAAGATTGATCTCAGGAGCTTCACACCATTGTCCCCGAAACAATCTCGGGTCAATAACAGACCACTAACCAACCTCTCCGATCTTTCACAACGTGAGCCAGAATCATCAGAATCATCTATAATCTGATGCATGGAGGACTTTAAAACCATCTAGCGTTCCTCACATACAAGGGACCAGAAGATCCTTCGTATGACTGACTGAATTAAGAGCTACAAACATCTGTCAAGAGTAATAAGTCGGTGGAATGATGTTTGGACTAGCATACCTAACTGCTCTGATGGAGTATCACAATGAGTGTGTCACTATGGTGGCATCCCTAAGGGAGCATCAGCAAACAACCCCAACAATAAAAAAAACTTGGTGATGTTCTGATTGACAGTGCCATTCCATGTTAAGAATAGCCTCTAGGCGGTATAGTCTGTCTATTTAAACAGCCAGGGTATCTTGAGAATAGTGAAAGTGAGGTGAAGTACAACTCGTCCCAAAACCTTAAAAAAAAATACTTCCCTTGTAGCTAGTAGGAAATGAAGTCGTCCAGAGACTCCCCACATTACCGTCCTGAAAGAACTACTGCACAACAGTGCAAATTAAAAACAAACAATATTATAATTCTGAAGGAAAAAGCAATAAAGGGTCCGCCAGTATTAAACAGTGAACTCCGATCCAAGTTTCTCCTCCCTTTCCCTTCCCTCCCCCGGAATTATGTCGGAAATTCCGACACTAAATACTCTCTCACATTGAACCAAGCAAATGCAGTTGTGTTATGTTAGGAAAATACTAACCACTTATTTCTCAAAAAGAATCATTAAAAAGAAAATGGGTTTAATGGCTTGTCAGAGAAAAGGGAACATTTGCCACATTACCTGAATATTATTTTTCCATAACAAGTATCATAACACCAGTCTGGGGAAACATAGGATAAAAAAAAAATATCTCCACGACTGGATATAACTAAATAACAAATGAATTCAAAATCTACTTCCCTAATCACAACGTGAGGGACCCCCACCGTGGCTCGCACGAGGCCAGGGACCCCCCCACCGCAGCTCGCACGAGGCCAGGGACCCCCCAACCGCGGCTCGCACGAGGCCAGGGACCCCCCAACCGCGGCTCGCACGAGGCCAGGGACCCCCCACCGCGGCTCGCACGAGGCCAGGGACCCCCCCACCGCGGCTCGCACGAGGCCAGGGACCCCCCCACCGCGGCTCGCACGAGGCCAGGGACCCCCCCACTGTGGCTCGCACGAGGCCAGGGACCCCCCCCCCACCGCGGCTCGCACGAGGCCAGTGACCCCCCCCCCACCGCGGCTCGCACGAGGCCAGTGACCCCCCCCCCCCCCCACCGCGGCTCGCACGAGGCCAGTGACCCCCCCCCCCACCACGGCTCGCACGAGGCCAGGGACACCCCCCCCACCGCGGCTCGCACGAGGCCAGGGACACCCCCCCCCCCACCGCGGCTCGCACGAGGCCAGGGACACCCCCCCCCCCACCGCGGCTCGCACGAGGCCAGGGACACCCCCCCACCGCGGCTCGCACGAGGCCAGGGACACCCCCCCCACCGCGGCTCGCCGCCCTCATGGCTTGTATGAGGACATAGAAAAGATCTACTTCATATGGCAACATCTAGATAAGATTTGGAGTTGTGTAGTAGATCGAAACAGAAGAGGAAGATGATAATGCAAGCATGGAGGGGTAGAAGAAAGTCGAATGTTCGATAGAAGTCAGATAATGAAGTTATAGATGATTGAGGAGACGAAAGAAGGGATAGTCGATGAAGACGGGAGAGTGATTTATGATGACAGACTGACGTGTGATGGCAACAGACCATAGCGTGAGGATGATGAGCCGAAGTATGAGTACGATAGAGCTCCCATTCTGCTGCACAACTTAGTCCTAATCCAACATCAGTGATGCTTCACCACTGATTCCACAGACATGTAACTCGTCTACACTGCTTGAAGTCAAGACCTCACTATGGAGCTGTGCTCTACAACAGAGTACATCATACACTTCTTCTCTGGCCTCTTAGTTCCTCCAGGGTTGTTTGGGAAGGAGTTTGTGGAAAAACTTCGTGGTTAGAGAAAAGGTTGATGGAGGAACTCCGAGGCTGGAGAAGAAGTGTATGCTGAACTCTGTGGTAGACCATAACTCCATAGGGAGGTGTTGACTTCAAGCAGTATAGAGGAGCTAAATGTGTGTGTGGAATCAGTGGCGAAGCATCACTGATGTTGGATTAGGACTTGTGTGCAACAGATTGGGAGAACTGCAAAAGTGCCTTTCCTGATATTTTGGAATACCTAGTGATGTGTATTGGGGTTGAGTTTCTAGGAGCTGAACAGAGGTTCATGGTGGATACACTATTGTATAAGTGGAGTGCTTGAATGATAGATAATATCAGCAATAAAAATGATGGAAAGTTCCTTAGCATAATCATTGACAAGAGAACTTCAGCACCCACATAAAACATGTTACCAAAAAACTCGCAAAAACTGTCGATACGCTTTAAAATCGGATATGTTCCAACTATACTCTCCTCGCCTCCCGTACTGCGAGTTAATACATCCCAATCTTACATACGGTATCTGTACATGGGGTTCAACTACTCCAAACTACCCCAAGCTCAGAGATATTTTCTCTAGAGATATTTGAGAGTAACTAATTTGCTCTCTGGTAGAGATGCCAGCACAGGAGATGCTGGCTGTTACGGTGCCCTCTATTTCTTTCGTTTGCCTGCTTTAAGAGTCATATCAGCTCTCCCTACTGATTCTCTGAGATACAGAGAGTCTGTTGGTATATGTGGCGACCGGACCGGCCACCAGATAAGGGAGAAATTTACATAATAAGTTTGTAGGTAAAGGGGAAAGTGGCGCCCTGATATAAATAAAAGAGTACCCCTACCTGTAGATCCGCCGTTTTGTAGAAAACGCTAGCCGTGTGCGGATTGGGTGGCGTGGGTCACGGGCGACCAATCAGAGCCCGCCGTGACGTAACCGAGCACCCCGGGGCGGCGCGAACGTCAGAGTTTACTTGACTGTGGAGGTGAGAGGACGCGCCTCTGTCGGCTCTCGAGGATTTAAGGATCTACAAGCCTTATTCAGTGGATTAACTTACCCATCGCAGCCCACCATCTTTATTGGAGACCCTGCACTTCTGGGAAGCAAGAAAGAAGCTAAATTCATTGAGCGGAGGAGTGCCAAACTTGGAAAATTGGTCGGCGACGACGTTGGGCGGCGCCACTCGACGCTGAGGGCCTGGAAAGGTGTGGCGGGCAGGCTTAGGTGTGACCGGGTCACATTCACTGAGGGTTTTGGAGGGACGACGCCGTTCCTAGGACAAGGAGCAACGCCTTGAAGATGGGACGAGTGTGTGCGTATAGTGATTAGCTTAGTGCCCACTGGTGAACCAGGATTGGGATAGCCGAATCTCTGGGATTGGATCGGCGATGACACAAAGGCTGCACGACACCTGAGGACTTGTGGAACGTTCCTGGATCGTCAAGGATCGACTCAGGAAGCGTAGGAACCTCACACCATCGAGGGACAGGCATCGCTAGCCAGGAATGTAACGTAGATCAAATTTCCCTCCCATTACCCCTTGTTTGAGTAGGCTAGATAGACCACGATATTTGCATTTGTATGTTGCAGGATAGCATTGATACTTTAGTAGTAGGATAGACTGCAGGGCAGCTTGTGTCCAGGACTGTTGGAGAGGACAGTGTGCGTGGACGGCAGGACAGTGGAAGAAGAAGTGCCAACATGGCAAAGAGGCCCTTCTGTGAGAGAGTGTGTGAGTCCTGTCTAATCTGCCCAGTTGAAGGAGTGGTTGGAGGTCGTGAAAGAAGAGTTGCTGACGATCTCCAGATTTATTATCCTTATGTTCATTTTCCTGTATTGCTTATAAGTGTAGGTGTGATCATGTAATTTGTGTCAGTAAATTCTCACATTTTATTGTGTTTAAGTGTGCCTCCATTATTATTATATTTCTCTATGAACATACACGAGGGTTATCATAGTACCACCTAGGGAACGTCACGTTCTCTATAGAAGTTCTTATCGCCTGGAGAGTGGTAAAGCAGCACAGACGTATATAAAAGTGTACCCTAAGCCATCCGACCAGTATCAGAGCCTGAATGGTGGCAACAAGCAACGTAGTGGCTGGAGATAGGTAAAGCCACCCACACTTTAATGGGAGAGTACCCTGGGCTAACAGTCCAGTGGCAGATCGAGGGAGTAGCAACACTACTCCCTCGATCAACAAATAGTAACAAATAGTATAGAATACACCCACTGAACTGCATCGCTGGGGTGCAGATATACTAACCCAGCTGGCGACCTTGTTAAGAAGAAGATAGGGAGGCAGGCGAGAAAGGAGTTCCTGCAACCTTTTTGTCTGGCAGGCAAGACTCAGGGAAGTTATTGTTATAAGGTAAGCCTGAGTCTTCCTTCACTTCTCCACGGGTCTAGGCCGGAACTGTTAACAGCAGTTTCCCCGTGGTTGACTGAAGGGATCCCAGGGTGAATCAGTGGTCCCCCCTCCCCTATTAGTGTTAGGAGCAAAGACCTGCGGTGGTGGGCATTGCTGGTCCTTCCCTGTTGGACCAAGGAGACTCCGGTGAATCCCAGGAGTCGGAGGGGCTGAATATTCTGCCTTCTGAGCTCCTAGCAGCCGATTGCTAACGGAGACCCAGCCCACCCCCATGACATGGCACAGTTTACAGGCAATGCCCCAAGATCTTATCTTACAGTCAAATGTATTTATTTTGCAATTAAGAGCGATACATAATGAATATGTGAGACCTCAAAAAATATTTTCATGAGGGCTGACTTAAATGGGATGTTAATGGTAATTTACAGAGTCCTGTTACTAGCTTGCATATAATTGTATTATCTGTGGAATGACATTTCAAAATGCATTAGTTTTGCTGACTAAACTGCCTCTGGCCAAATTATTCTTCAATATAACTTCAATTTGATCTATGTTTAAGAAACATTGCCGTCCATCGCCAGATTTTCAAGGAAGGGTTAAGGAGGAAGCAAGCCACACCCAGCTTGACCCCAGTCATCACTCCTAAAAAAGTAATTAATTATCAAAAGAGGCCACCAAACCGGGAAGGCTATGTAGCACCATCAAATGTGTGGGGTAATCAGAGGGCGCTGAATATCACCAAGGATGCCAATACGAGAACTGAAAAGCATAAGGCGAACGATATCAAAAGTATCCGAGTCACCAAGAATACTATCGAGGGACAAGAGACCGCGGGGGACAGTCGGAAAACAAGACACGCTCGTCCCGAAAGTCAGGACATTCAACAAGGATATGCATGACCATAAGAGGGACAATGCAATTAGGACAATAAGGAGCAGGGCAGCGCTCCATCAAGTGACCAGGCGTTAAGGGAGTATGGCCAATACGCTACCTTGCCAGAGCCATTTCCCATCGCTGGTTACGGTGGTAGGAGGACGGCCACGAGGACTCAACTCTTAAGAGTGCGCAGTTTGTTACCAGTAACAGACGACCAATAAGCCTGCCAACGGGTAAGGATGGAGGAATGGATAAACGGGTAAAAGTCAGAGTAAGGAATACCTTTACGAGAGATGGGACAGAAGCAGACACCTTCCCTGGCGGCAACATCCGCACGCTCATTTAAAGACACACCAATATGGCTGGGAACCCAACAAAACTCAACCGACTTAAATTTACTGTGAACAAGAAACAGCCAATGCTGGATCTCGACAACCACTGGATGAACCGGATTAAAGGACCGGGGAGCCATGAGGGCAATACGAGAGTCAACAACAACTACAAAGGAAGATTGACAACGAGAGAGCAGGAGACAAAGAGCATAGAGAATAGCATAAAGTTCCGCTGTGAAGATGCTAGTCTCCGTAGATAAGCGACACATAAGTGCAATCAGGAAAAACAAAGTAGCCTACACCGTCTGCTGACTTAGACCCATCGGTGAAGATAGAAATGGAGCGGGAGTGAGAAGAAAAGTGCTCAAGGAAAAGGCGTTTTAGAACCGTAGGGGGGAGGGTAAAAGCTTTAGTCATGCGGGTTAAGGATATACAAAACTGCGGAAGGGGGACTCCATGGGGGCAAAGAAGGAACAACACGAGGAGTAATATTAGAAATACAATCAGAATGAATCCTGTAAGCGAGATAACCGGACAAAGAGTGCGGTGGTGAAGAGAAACAGGAACCGCAGAAGGGGCAAAAGTTAAAGCACGACAGAGGCGAGAGAATGGATGTTGCAAGGACCTTGCAAGATAACGGAGACAGTAGCGATCACGGTGGTCCTGGATTGACAGGAAGCCAGTGTCAACATTCAAGCTGAGGACGGGAGTCGAACGAAAGGCACTAGAACTGAGGCACAACCCAGTATGATGCAAAGCATCAAGACGGCGAAGAGTAGAAGGAGAAGCAGACGAGTAAGCAGGGTAACCATAATCGAGCCTAGACAGGACGAGAAAGGAACGTAAAGCGAGTAGTGTGCGCCTATCCACTCCCCAAGAAGTATGGGACAATACCCGAAGGAGGGTAAGGGCCTTAGAGCATTCAACACGGAGGTAAGAGATATGAGGAGACCAAGACAAACGAGTGTCAAGAATCAACCCCAAAAGCTTAGCGGAATCCTTGTACACAATGGGGTGACCATAAAGCGTCAAAGAAGGATGAAGAACGACATGCTTCCGAGTAAAAGTCATAGCACAATTCTTAGATGTAGAGAACCTGAAGCCATGATCAGTGGCCCAAGACGACGCGGCATCAGTCGCAAGTTGAAATCGGAGATGAAGGAGAGGCGAATCATCACCCTGACAGCAAAGGGTAAGGTCGTCACCCCTAAGTTGAGTAAGGTCGGCGGTCGTGGGGGCTGAGCCACGCCTTCGTAGTTGCAGTATTAAAAACCACTTTTAGTCACTAGGCATTTATTCGTCATCGGTCCGTGACCGGACACTGTTGCCATTATAGATTCCCATGTAATATGAACCATAAACGTCGCCAATATGGACCTGTATCCTGACAACACACCCAACGCTTTTTCGTATCGCCAGTATAAACAAACTTGAATCCAAAGTGCTCTTATGAAATATATGCATAAATTATTACTGCACACGTCTCATTGGGTGATTATGAAAGACGATCTTGAGAGTAATATAAGGGTCGATTTGATATACACCAATGTCGAAATGACTGGCTTAAAATATTCTTATTCTAAGTTTTTACAGAAAAACAACTTTTTGGCAGGGAGAAAAAGGAAATTAATTATTTGATTAAATTGTAAAATAGCCAATATATTAACAAGTAATGAACTGAGCTTTATGGACAACGATTATAAAGATTTATCCTAAATACGGTGTACATAAAATACTATTCGAGTTCTGATCGCAATATATTTAACCCCGCATACAGTGAAGCCATGTTAACAGTTTCAAAGACCGACAGAAGAGGAATACAATATTATATGTCTAATTTCGCTATCGTTCGGGCATGCTATTGGGAAAGTAATCGGCACCGAGATCAGCGAAGATTTTGACAAACATAGGCGTTTAAAATATGATGTTGCCAGGGCGACATATGCATGTGATCAAGTTGGCTAATATACTGGAAGTTCTCTTTAAATGGGGGGCAAAGGTGGCAATGAGAAGTTATATAAACCTCTAAACACGTCCATTGTCGACAGTGTGAGCATTACAATGACAGATCAAGATGGCAACCTTGTTTATTTTGATACGCAAGGCTACACTACAGCAGTTTTGCATACATAGCTAGCTTCGGGGCTTATATAATTGAGCGTTAAAGCTTATAATCTTTATTACCACATATTTAGCTGCAAAAAGGTTGTAGATATTATCCCGCCATCGATCGAAGAGTTGTTATTCCTCCTGACACCGCCTCTTTCTTTAAAAGGGGCTTGTTTGGGGAATATCCGAACTTTCAACAGCACTAGGCGAGATGTACGTGGGGGCTGCATTTTCATTTTTATAGTATGACTGGCGAGAAGAGCAGAGCCTTGTTGAGAACCTTAGCTCCCGAGGGCATTAAGTATGGGGGACGAAGTCATACAAGACTAACAGAGTGTATGCACATTGAATCAGTCGCTTAAAGATCGAAGCTTAGAAATGTTAAAAACTGGTGGGAAGCAATTTACGGGTAGGCGGGTTGTTAAGAAAGAAAAACGAGATTAGGACCAAAAAAATTATACTGCAGCAATAACAATGCTTTTCCTAAACCATTTTCATCTAGAATGGTTGAGTCAACTATCGCCTCGTGTCAAACAATTTACGTTTTACCAGTAAATTCTGGGATTAATAAATTTAGAGATATGTACCTCGAATTTAGCATTTTAAGGCGTGAATGGACACTTTCTCTACATGTCATCATTTGCTTTAGAACTATCACTGGCTTCAACAGCAGAAGATTAGGATACAGTAATTGGGGACGCCTAAAAAGTATCAATAATTAATGGTCAGGTTATCTTGAGATGATTTCGGGGCTTAGTGTCCCCGCGGCCCGGTCCTCGACCAGGCCTCCACCCCCAGGAAGCAGCCCATGACAGCTGTCTAGCTCCCAGGTACCTATTTACTGCTAGGTAACAGGGGCATCAGGGTAAAAGAAACTGCCCATTGTTTCACGCCGGCGCCCGGGATCGATCCCGGGACAACAGGATCACGCATCCAGTGTTCTGCCCGCTCAGCCACCGGCTCCCCTCACAGAGCTGTCACAGATATTATTTAAATCTATAGTGGTATATTTCAACGAGACTGTAATCGAAACTAACACTTCACACACTGGAGTTATATATGGCTGCTGACAACTATTTACAGATGCAATGCTGAGACATATAGGATATTTGGAGCATTGCTTTAAAGGCCCTAGCAAATTTTCTGGAGGTTATTTTACGGGGATGACCCCAGAATAAAGGCAACGAATGTCTGATATGAAAACGACTGGGGGAACACACGGGCTTTAAATTATTGTCGGATGTTACAACAATTAGCGAATATATTCTAGATAATGTGAAAGTGTGCATTTGCCTTGAAATGAACCCTGATAAATGGATTATACAGAGTGAAAAGGATAATGCAAACTTTAAATATCATTGAGATGGCAAGGTTATAGGTAGATCGCATAACTCCATTTCCCGCTGGTTTAATGGCCATAAGGCATTGATACAAAATAACTTCCCGATAACACACACATTCGATAAAACTATAAGAGACTTTTATACTCTGCAAAGGCCAGCGAGCAATTACAATGGATCAGTCCCTGGGAGACATTCTTTTTCAGACTAATTTAGACAATTAGTGAGAGGTGTAGTAAGGTCACATAGACGTGGTAGCTGGAAAACGATTACACACACTTTCGCCAGCTTACTAGTGTATTTATAACTGAATAGCAGTAATTTATTTAATATCACTTGTAACTTTCCACACAACTGTATAAAATTATATTACACAACGCTACAAATTAGCACACTAACCTAAGATGCATTTGTTAATGGGGGCTTTATACTAGCCTTTAATTTACAACCTGAATCTATAAAAGATGCAATGCCCCTGGAAGTTTCTGGTAATCTGAGAATTAGTCTAATTTAAAATACCTGTAGCAGGAAATCGAGTCATTTTGCTTTATGGAGTCTTCCCTCTGGCGTCCTGAAAATTAATGTAGAACGCAGAATTGTCTGTGATACAAGAGCATCATACTATGAATTGTCTGGAAATCACTGAAGCATTGAATGGGGTCTTGGGTTCAGAAGCCTTTTATATGGGATGCTATCTAGCTGATACAAGAAAATTTTCCAAAATTATCTATGAGAGGCCCGTGGTATATATAATATACTAAATGTGCCATCAGCGGATATGAGGGCATTGGGTCACATTTTTTTTTGTCCTAAGGCAGCAACCAAGACGAAAATTATCATTCTAGATCATTTTTGGATTCCCCGTCTGCGGGAGCGGCTCGTCTGCGGGAGCGGCTCGTCTCCCTCAACTCCCCCGGCAGCCAGAAACATGTCAGTAAGCTCTTCCAGGAGTGCAGGAGCAATAAGTACGGTCACAGCCCTGTAGGGACAGACATGAGCTACCCTCTGGAACCCGCGAGGGGCGGCAGCACAGGCGTTAGTCGCCCGCCGGTAGAACCACCCGTCAAGGTCAACCACTGTCGAGTCGAGTCGAGTCGAAGTTGGGGTGTGAGAGTGAAAGACACGTGAGCACGACCTTGCCGAAAAACAATATATATCTAGGGATATTTCAGTGATACAGGAACTAAACACGGTCAGATATCTCAAAGTTCATCTCAACATATTAAATAATATACGATAGTGATTGCTATCCGACTTTTGTGTTTTAAGGATGTAAGTGAATTTCGAGTATAGTCAACAGGTCCACCGCCTGCCTGCCTGCCCTCGTTGTGCCAGAGCCTGGAGGCAAATGTTTCCTAGAAGTTTAAAAACGAGCAACAAAAAAATTGCATCCCTCCTTATTGAGGGATGTTACGAACCCGACTCCATCGTCGGAGTATGCAGTAGCAACGTCAACGCCATCTGTGAGTCTACTTCCTGAACCCCCACTAAATGGACGACGCCATCTGGTGGTGGCAGTATGATACCTGCAAGAGACGCTAGATTCCTGCCCTGGTCAGCCCGGAGAGTCGCTGTAGCTGACCTCTGGTGAGGTGGCGCCTGGAAATCAGCGTCATCTATCGAGATAGAAGTTGTTTGTCAATGTCAGAGTCCGTAAATGGTATTTCTTAGTTCACAAGTACCGGCCAGTTTACTGATGACGTGTCTGTATCCACAGAGGTGACGTAGGGCTGCAGTGGTACGATGACAATCAGTCTACCCAGGGCCGCCTATTATCAGCCTCTACTCCATTCTACTTTACGTGAGCAGTGAACCGCCGCCGGAGAGGAACCGAGTAGTATCTGCTGTCTGCCTGTGAAGTGGCAGTGAAAGAATTTGGTGTATCCCGGGACTGGCTAGAGGAAGAGACGACCGATGGTGAGGTACTACGGAGGAGAGTAACTAGCTAGTTGCAAGAAGCTCCTGCCAGGGTTTCGCTACCCTTGTATTTGTTCGTGTAGAGGCCCAGTAGCGCGAGGCTGATGTTCTCTGCCAGAACCAGACTGGAGTGTGATTGTGGGCGTTCACAAGGAGCACCTAGTGAGACTGTAGACAGGCTGGCCCATGGAGAGGGTAGACTCGTTGGTGTTTCCCAGTACTGGTTGAGGACGGTACTGTTTGTTGAGGAAACACGGAAGTTGACAAGGCTGCATTGCATGAGCATCGAGGAGCGCTTAGTGTCCTATGAGAGCGGTACATTGTGTATATATCAGTGTAGTAATACTTCGTTTAAGATTCTATTTAAGTTGATGGGAGATTGATATGTGAATATTTTGATAAAGGATGAAGTGTCGTATTACTTTCAACTTCCCCCTTGTTTTTTTACTTGCATTACCAAGCCTACTCCTTGAAAGCCACTACCGACTTGGGGTCGGATACTAGTACTTTAGTTCCTCCAGCAAAGAACCCGGTTACGACCCATAGTGGCCGTAACACAAATGTTGCCTAGAAATTTAAAAACCAACAACAACAAAAATTGCATCCCTCCTTATTGAAATATCAAAAAGTCATAGTTGTCCAGTACTAAATTGTTACGGCCCTACTGGGTCGCAACCGGGTTCTTCTCTGATGTTATTAGAGTTTGGGTATCCGGCCCCAAGTTAGTAGTGGCTTTCAAGGGGTGTGTTCCGTAACACAAGTTAAATTAAAGGGGAAGGGATACAAATGCACTGCTTTATATATATAATCACCACCACCATAATATATAAACAGTCACACGGGGGTATAAATACACAATGTGCAGAATCGTCTTCCTCTGAAGACACAGGATGCTCCACGGTGCTCAAGATGAGTAGCCCTGGTTCCCTTCTTCGTGGCCCACGATGAATCCTCTTTGCTTCTCTCGGCGAATCTACCCTGGCCACAGGTCAGCCAAATCACAGTCCCACTGGGTGCTCCGTCGTGGAGGCCTTCAACCACAATCGAGCCTGTAGCTGGCAGGTTCTGATCAGCTCCACTGTGTAGGCCACTCCACGACCGATACTAGGGTTGCGAGCCCTAGGCAGGAGCCTCGTGTGATTACGCTGATCACTCTTCTCTCTCAGTACCACAGTGGCTAGTCTCCTCCACCAGCCAGCCCCAGATACGACGATTCCTCGACTCTGCCACGTCACAGGCAGGCTAACACTCTCAACAGTGTTCGTCCAGGGGTGACTCGCAGCTTCTTCAGAGCAAACTCGTGGAGAGACTTTGGCTGCCTTGGGTAGACTGATCCATTGTCCATTACAGCAGTTCCAGGTCGACTCTGTAATCAGACACGTCATTAGTACTGGAACTAGGGAACCTCACTTACAGGCTTAGACACAAACATCCACCTCTCTGCTCCATAGATGGCGTTGCTGTCTAAGCACCACCTCACCAGAGGTCAGCAGCGGCTACGTTACAAGCTGATTAAGACGGGAAACCAGCCCCTGTGGCCGGTATATCTTGTCCTCACTAGATGGCGTCGTCCATTTGGAGGGGGTTTCGGGAGCTGACTCACAGATGGCGTTGTCGTCACTGCTCCGTGCTACGACGCTGGACTCGGGGTCCGTAACATAAACTATGTAACAGTGTCAATTGTAAAAATTAAGGTAACATACCTTAATATCAAATGAGCAAATAATACACAAAATAAGTCTTGTATGTAAATGTGGGCCATCCCATAGACCCACGTCCTGTGTCCTCACCGTGTGTGCGTGCTTACTAGTAATTTGTTTACAAAAAGTGTAATAGGGTAATGTCGATCTAGGAATTAGTAAGAAAGTGAATATCATTGCAAGTCGAAAATAAAGCCGAAAATCCCTTATGGTAATACAGGCAAACTAATATATCAATGTTATAACTCAAGTAACTGGCAACTGACGGCATCCAGCCCGCGACCTAGAACAACGTGTCATCTGTACTTCCCTTGGGACCCTCATCCGTGAGGTAAGTACCTGCCCACACAGTAGAACATATATAATATTGTAAATACATATATATATACAGCAAAGCAAGGCAAAATGGGAGTAAAACAAATTTGCAGCCACTGTACAACCCGTCCTCTTAAAAATATCGTCACTTTTGGCTCGTAAGCGCGCTATGGCCAAATTTGGATGCAATTTGAAATGAAATCGACTCATAAAAGTGACGTACTGTTCCGTTTTCTGTTTGAGTCGTCCGGCTTACTCTGCAAGCTTAGAAAAGTTAACTTTCCATTGACGTTTTTCATACCGTTTTGAAACTGAGAATTTCAGGCCCACCTAACCTATCAGAGAACCCTTAACTTACTGTTGTTGAAAAAAAAAATCCCAAATTTATTTTCATTTTTTTTCATTTTCAAATTACGTCCATATTCGGTCATACGAGCAAACGGCCAAAAGCGACGTTCTTTTTAAGAGGACAGATTGCTGTAATAACGGCTTAAAGTCGAAGGCAGCGGGAATTGAATGTTATATATGTAAGAATAGATTTCATTCGGCTTGAGCAGGAGTAACACCACGGGACTGAGAGCTGGCCATTTGCTCTGGGTATATAAAAATGACCTTCCATCTTGGAATATCCTAAAATACCTTCTAGATAACATGACTCATGACCGGAAAACATCGTTCATTGAAAGCCTACCCGCCATCCAGAAAGTGTGGGAAATGATAATTGACAATTGTTTCTAATATAATTAACATTAGATAAGTCATCTTAGATATAATATGACTAATTCTAATAGACCAGGGGGCGGAGACCATAGTCAGGGAGGAAACAAACAAAGGAAGTTACAAACTGTGATTCAATATGCCCGGATGAAGACGACAGTAGACTAGAAAGTTTAACAGACAGCACTGACAGCTCGATAGGTACAGACACTTCAACTGTCCCCGATAAAGCGAGTCAGACCGGAAGAACAGACATGCGCAAATTTTATGCAAAGGGCACATGCAGACAGATATGCTGGTAATAATAAAGGATTATAATGCAGTTACCACCATCCAATTTTTTTTTTTTTTTTTTTTTTTTTTTTTTTTAAAGGAGAGTGTCAGCTCAGGAAAGGACAGTGTCGATTTGGATCAACATGTAGGTTTTTTCAATCCAGACAGGTGCCAAACCTCACTTGAGTACAGAAAATGCTATAACCTCAGCTGGACATACTTTCACGTGAAAGGCACGGAACGCTACATAGAGTGGCAATCAAGATAATGAATTTGAAGGAAACTAATTTTTTTATACCCAACCAAAAAAGATTTCGAAAGAAGGTGCATAAAGAATGTATGGAACTGGACAGAACCACTTGCATATCAGAATTACAGATACAATTACAGACCAAAAAGGAACTACAACTTCGACAGGCAACGGCCCAACAACAATCAGCACTGGTCAGAACAAACTCAGTATGTGCACGAATAATGGGCTTGCCAAAACGGTCTCCCAAGCAAACTATCATTAATAGAGTAACCTCATTCATCTTTGCCAACATACAAGAACTAAAATCAAGGACAAACAACAAAGTTCAATTCATAAATGGCCTCCTCACAGAGTCAAATGCAGTATTTGGAGCTATCACCGAAACCCATACAGGGGAATTCTTGGACAGCGAGGTCTGGATACCAGGATACAACCTTTATAAGTGTGATAGGGTAATTAGGTCACATGGAGAAGTGGGTCTGTATATTAGGGAAGACTTTGTATGCTCGGAGCTCCTTAACGTAACAAAGACGGTAGTAGAGGTACTGGGAGTAAAAAAGAGAGAAATAAACTTAGTAATTTTCTAATATACAATCCACCAGATGCAACGGCCAAGGAATTCACAGAACAATTAAACAAAATAGAGAATACACTTGATAATGTGGAGAACACGATACCTGATATTATCTTCTTAGGTGACTTCAACTTGCCTAGTCTCAGATGGAGAATAGCAAACAATAATATTATACCAGGAAATCTATTGGGACGTAACCAACCACAGATTAAAGAACTGCTTAGATTCTGTGACAAGTTTTCACTCAACCAGCAGATATCAGAGCCAACGAGAAATTAAAACATTCTAGATCTGGTTTTTACAAACAATGAAGACATTATCAAGAACATTACAATATCATATACCACATACTCAGATCACAACCTTATTGAAGTGCCAACTACCATCAATACTCTGAAGAGACCTAGAACAATGGTTATTCAGTAAATTCAATTTTAATAATAAAAGGATAGACGGAGAAAATAAACAGGAACTTAAAACAGTTTCCCATGGAATGTTTGTAACCAATACAAGTCCTACAGAAGGCATTGAAAAACTGACTTCAGGAGCATATCAAGTCTGTCTGAAACATGTCCCGTTGAGGAAAGCCAGAAGAGGTCCAACGTAGAAAGAGACCGTAGACGACACTATAAAAAAAAATAAAAAAAAATGCTTAAGCAGACATGACTTTCCCAACAAAGAAGGAATAATTTAAACAGGGAGATTTATGAAATCGAGCAGAATTTGAAACAGACTGAAGAAAGTCAGTCAGAACAGAAAGCAATTCAGGAAATAAAAATCCAAAATACTTCACATATGCGAAATCGAAAGCAAAAACCACTGCCAGTATTGGACCTATTCGTACGAGTGAAGGTTCATACACGGAGGATGAAAAAAATGAGTGAAATACTAAAAAAAAAAAAGTGAGG
This sequence comes from Procambarus clarkii, assembly GCF_040958095.1. Lineage (NCBI taxonomy): Eukaryota > Metazoa > Arthropoda > Malacostraca > Decapoda > Cambaridae > Procambarus > Procambarus clarkii. Next base: position 41,101,386 of record NC_091161.1, read on the forward strand.
ACATGTTTACATGTTTAGCACTCCAATAAACATGGAAGACCCAGACAATTTCTTTGTGCATGATATCCAAACCCTTGTAAATATAACCGATATCAACACAAACGTACTAGATTTTGAAAGAGAAATTTAAAACAATTCCATGCACTCAGCTCCAGGTCCTGTTTCATGGAATTCAATATTTATAAAGAAATGCAAGGTGCTGGTAGCACAGGCACTCAATATAATGTGGAGGATGAGTTTGGACACGGGAGATACACCAGATGCACTTATAGTAGCAAACATAGCCCCTTTACACATGGGAGGGACCAAAGCATTGACAAAGAATTAGAGACCAGTTTCACTAACGTCTCACATAAAAGTATTGGAGAGTCAGGTCACCAATTTTATGGAGATCAATGACCTTCAAAACCCAGGCCAACATGGATTTCGAGCACGAAGATCGTACCTCTCACAGCTACTTTACCACTATGAGAAAATCACTGAAGCATTATAAGAAAAAAAAAATGATGTGGTATACACGGACTTTGCAAAGGCAATAGATAAATGTGGCCATGGAGTGATAACACAAAATGAGGTCAATGGGAATAACTGGAAAAGTAGGACGCTGGACACTCGGTTTTCTGTCAAACAGGGCACAACGGGTAAACATCATATAAAATAGAGCCCAAGTGCAGTTAAATGCTCTGTACCTCAGGGTACAGTCCTTGCATCACTGCTTTTCCTTATTCTCATCAGATAGACAAAAATACAAGTCACAGCTTCGTATCGTCCTTTGCAGATGACAACAATCGGTATGAAAATTACCTCGGCTGAAGACAGTGAAAACTTCAAGCAGATATTAATAAAGTTTTCGACTGGGCAACGGAAAATAACAGGATACTTAACAGTGATAAATTCCAGGTACTCTGTTACGGTAAAAATTAGGACCATAATTAAATATAATACAGGGTACAAAACACAATCAAATGTGCCCATAGTAGAAAAGCAGCATGTTAAGGATTTGGGGATAATGATGTCTGACGACCTAACGTTCAGGGAGCATAACCAAGCAAATATTGCGTCTGGCAGAAAAAATGATCGGATCTATTACGAGAACTTTCAAATCCAGGGATCCCATAACAATGGTTGTACTATACAAATCACTTGTACAGTTCCGTCTTGGGTACTGCTCAGTACTCACTTTCCCCTTGATAGCACGAGAGAATTCTGAAATAGAGGGAATACAGAAAACATTCAGCATACATAGACGCAATAAAGCACCTAAATTTGAGATCATCTCAAAGCTCTCCAAATGTACTCACTAGAAAGAAGACGAGAGATCATATAATATACACGTGGAAGATACTGGAGGGCCAGAAACCAAATCTACACAGTAAAGTAACAACATACTGGTGTGATCGATATGGAAGAAAATGCAGAATAGACCCAGTGAAGAACAGGTGTGCCATAGGCCCAATCAGGGAACACTATAAACATCAGAGGTCCACGGTTGTTCAACATCCTCCCAGCGAGCGTAAGAAATATTGCCGGGACAACCGTGGACATTTTCAAGAGAAAACTAGATCTTTTTCTCCAGGGAGTGCCGGACCAACCGAGCTGTGGTGGATGTGGGGGCCTGCAGGCCGCTGCAAGCAACAGCCTAGTGGACCAAACTCTCATGTCAAGCCTGGCCTCGTGCCGGGCTTAACGAGTAGACGAACTCCCAGAATCCCAGCAACCAGTGCCTGGGAACAGTCAGCGGCCAAGGCTCGGCTGGCTTGGCTGCCCACGCAAGGTCGATGCAAGTGAATGACCACATATGGTAAGAGAACCAAAAGTATCAATAAAAGAAAATGTGAGGCTTTCCCCTAACCATAATCCTCGGGATATGTGCCACCAATCTGACGTCCCCACCTGCCTCCAGCTCATGTCCAGTGATGGGGGGGGGGGGCAGTTTGCCATATTAGTGAGAGCAATGACGAGGATGTGAAGCCAGTCCCCACAAAATTGCCGACCGCGAGCAGTAGACAGGCTACGGTGAAGACGATGTAGTTGGGGGAGGGCTGGGGGGCTACATCATGACTATGCACAAATGACCTGCTGTCATCGTAGACGTTTAACTCTGCGATGACGCTCATTAATAACAACGACTGAGGGTATAGCGGAGTTGGCTGGCGCTGCGGTAGATATGTTTACGACTCAGTTTGAGCCGGTAGAGAGGTTCGGGTCGACGACGAAATCAGAAACAGAGGTCTGACATGTTCGACTGCAGCCAGTGGCTTTATTGTGAGTGTGGGACCTACTGCAACACCGGGCTTGGAACCCCCCCCCCCCACACTATACATGAAACATTATCTTTAGGTGTCTCAAAAAATAGTTCCATAGCCTTATTTATTATTGCAGTTTTATAACATTAAATAAAAAAAATAAAATTAAAATATTTTTAATTTAGCCTGTGGGAAATGTAGATGGGGTTAAATGCATAACCATAATGAATAAATAATGTTCTTTCTGGTAGTGAATAATAAATAATGTTCTTTCTGGTAGTGAATAATAAATAATGTTCTTTCTGGTAGTGAATAATAATGTTCTTTCTGCTAGTGAATAATAAATAATGTTCTTTCTGGTAGTGAATAATAAATAATGTTCTTTCTGCTAGTGAATAATAAATAATGTTCTTTCTGGTAGTGAATAATAAATAATGTTCTTTCTGCTAGTGAATAATAAATAATGTTCTTTCTGGTAGTGAATAATAAATAATGTTCTTTCTGCTAGTGAATAATAAATAATGTTCTTTCTGCTAGTGAATAATAAATAATGTTCTTTCTGCTAGTGAATAATAAATAATGTTCTTTCTGGTAGTGAATAATAAATAATGTTCTTTCTGGTAGTGAATAATAAATATGGTTCTTTTCTCTGAAGTAATTAAAAAACTGTGGGAACCAACCTGCGAGATTTATATTTATTTAATTAATATGAATTTATATATACGTTAATTTATATATTTCGATAGCAATTTGTATGATAAGTGGACTGTATTTCTGCAATAATCTCACAAATCGATCCACTACACATTAGAGAGGGGGGGGGTTATATTGAATTTATATATATGCAGCCAATCAAACTACAGTATTAGTACATATATTAGTGTACATTGAGGAGCTTCCTTATCTTATTATACAGCAGGCTTAGTTCACCAGATATAACTAGGATGCAGACACCAAATTTCCTCGTGAGGCAGCTTCCATCACCCAGTAACAAATTCACAAAGCCTGCTTCCTCTTCTTGACCTGTCAAAAGGGCACTAGCTATAAAGCCAGAATCCTAATATATGACAGCTATATCAGAGAAAACACTGCACAATGAATCAGATAAGGACCAAGGCTTAATTACCTTTTATTAAGATGCTGTTCGCATTCTAACCGGTTCGCCCTATCTACTGACATTAATGGCCAAAAATGATTAGATAAATGGGTTTCGGTCGAACACTTTCCTTGATTATGTTGACAGCGTGTTGATGATGGAAGACCTTTGGTTTCCATAACACTTCGTCCAAGAGAAATTAACAGGAGCCGTTTACTCCCGTGCGCCTCTGGTCTAAACAACAATGGCTGACCACTCCCTCACCACTGACGCCACTGGCCTACATTGTCTAGATATCAGAAAGTGATAGAAGGGTCACATTTACTCTATTTTAATATTGATAATTAAATTAATGTATATGAGATGTTTTTATGATGGTAAAGTCCAAAGACTAATGTATTTAAGAATAATTCCCACCATAATAAGTGGTGAATTTATAATAGTATGTGGCAATGATATCCCGTTTTCTATAGACGGAAAATTCCACTACAAGTTACATTTTCTATGGGTAACTTGTGTATACAACGCAGCAATATCTGCAATTGCATTGATATTATTAATTGGTGTCGGATTTTCCAACAAAAACTAAGTTCTATGTAAATTGCCACCCATACTTCCAAGGAAAAAACATTCCATTTATCTGAACTTTATGGGTCTCGAACCGTGGACCTCATGCTGGTGAGGACGTAGCACTATCAACTAGACCATGAGCAGTCTTAAAAAGGAAAGTTTTCAGAAGTAGCATCCTGCTGCATATTTAAATTTTTAATTTTCCCCGACTACTACCGAAGCCCAGAGGAATTACTGACTCACGTCCATGTCATAGATTGCCATCCACACTTCTGTGGCAGTAAACATTCTATTCATCTTTTTTGGAAAACTTTCCTTTTTAAGACAGCTCATAGCCTAGTTGATAGTGCTACGGCCTCACACAACTGAGGTCCACGGTTCGAGACCCATACAGTCCAGGTGAATGTAATGTTTATTCTATATGTTTGGAAAAAACACTTGCAATATTACACTTCAGAAATAATAAATGTGATTTTAAAAGCCGGCCGTGTGCCCAGGTATTAAAAGTGAACAGTACGCCCAGCATATTTTTAAGACGAACTAGCCATTTGAAACTGCCTTTCTTACCCAAAAAAAAACTAGTATATTATATATATATATATATATATATATATATATATATATATATATATATATATATATATATATATATATATATATATATATATGCGAACAAGCCTGAATGGTCCCCAGGACAATATGCAACTGAAAACTCACACCCCAGAAGTGACTCGAACCCATACTCCCAGAAGCAATGCAGCTGGTATGTACAAGACGCCTTAATCCACTTGACCATCACGACCGGACAAAATGAGGTGATAGCCGAGGCTATTTGAACCACCCCACCGCCGGCACTCGGATAGTTATCTTGGGCATAGAGGATGAGGTGATTTGGTAAAATGCTATGCCCAAGATAACTATCCGAGTGCCGGCGGTGGGGTGGTTCAAATAGCCTCGGCTATCACCTCATTTTGTCCGGTCGTGATGGTCAAGTGGATTAAGGCGTCTTGTACATACCAGCTGCGTTGCTTCTGGGAGTATGGGTTCGAGTCACTTCTGGGGTGTGAGTTTTCAGTTGCATATTGTCCTGGGGACCATTCAGGCTTGTTCGCATTTGTGTTCCTCACGTGTGCCCCAAAGAATGAGGTGATTTGGTAAAATGCTATGCCCAAGATAACTATCCGAGTGCCGGCGGTGGGGTGGTTCAAATAGCCTCGGCTATCACCTCATTATATATATATATGCGAACAAGCCAGAATGGTCCCCTGGACAATATGCAACTGAAAACTCACACCCCAGAAGTGACTCGAACCCATACTCCCAGAAGCAACGCAACTGGTATGTACAAGACGCCTTAATCCACTTGACCATCACGACCAGACATAATGAGGTGATAGCCGAGGCTATTTGAACCACCCCACCGCCGGCACTCGGATAGTTATCTTGGGCATAGAGGATGAGGTGATTTGGTAAAATGCTATGCCCAAGATAACTATCCGAGTGCCGGCGGTGGGGTGGTTCAAATAGCCTCGGCTATCACCTCATTATGTCCGGTCGTGATGGTCAAGTGGATTAAGGCGTCTTGTACATACCAGTTGCGTTGCTTCTGGGAGTATGGGTTCGAGTCACTTCTGGGGTGTGAGTTTTCAGTTGCATATTGTCCAGGGGACCATTCTGGCTTGTTCGCATTTGTGTTCCTCACGTGTGCCCCTAAGAATGAGGTGATTTGGTAAAATGCTATGCCCAAGATAACTATCCGAGTGCCGGCGGTGGGGTGGTTCAAATAGCCTCGGCTATCACCTCATTATGTCCGGTCGTGATGGTCAAGTGGATTAAGGCGTCTTGTACATACCAGTTGCGTTGCTTCTGGGAGTATGGGTTCGAGTCACTTCTGGGGTGTGAGTTTTCAGTTGCATATTGTCCAGGGGACCATTCTGGCTTGTTCGCATTTGTGTTCCTCACGTGTGCCCCTAAGAATGAGGTGATTTGGTAAAATGCTATGCCCAAGATAACTATCCGAGTGCCGGCGGTGGGGTGGTTCAAATAGCCTCGGCTATCACCTCATTATGTCCGGTCGTGATGGTCAAGTGGATTAAGGCGTCTTGTACATACCAGTTGCGTTGCTTCTGGGAGTATGGGTTCGAGTCACTTCTGGGGTGTGAGTTTTCAGTTGCATATTGTCCAGGGGACCATTCTGGCTTGTTCGCATTTGTGTTCCTCACGTGTGCCCCTAAGAATGAGGTGATTTGGTAAAATGCTATGCCCAAGATAACTATCCGAGTGCCGGCGGTGGGGTGGTTCAAATAGCCTCGGCTATCACCTCATTATGTCCGGTCGTGATGGTCAAGTGGATTAAGGCGTCTTGTACATACCAGTTGCGTTGCTTCTGGGAGTATGGGTTCGAGTCACTTCTGGGGTGTGAGTTTTCAGTTATATATATATATATATATATATATATATATATATATATATATATATATATATATATATATATATATATATATATATATATATATATATATATATCATTGGGTTCTAGGCTCATTGAAACAACAAGGGACCCAAGAGCTGCAAGCTTTCTTTTCCAGCGCCTCAGTGTGGCGATACAGAGGGGAAATGCGCACTGCATCCAGGGTTCCTGCCCGTCATCTGAGGAGCTGGAGGAACTCGACAACCTATAATAACCATCTTTGTAACCCTTATGTAACTCCTTTTTTGTAACAAAGTTCAAATAAAGTAAATATATATGTGTACATACAAAAGAATGGGGGTGGTAGGAGAAGATAATATTAGTGTTCAGTGAGAAACCACAAGGTCTCCTCTGAATACTTTTTATTTTCTTCTCCGAGGCTATGGGTCCCCACATTGGCACCAGAGGTGGTATATATAATATATATATATATATATATATATATATATATATATATATATATATATATATATATATATAATGTCAATCTTTTCGTTCTCTATGACAAGCGGGCAGAGGGGGCTGGGAAGTGCTCCCAGGCTCCCCATTGTCTTGGTGAGCAGGCTCTCCAGGCACAATTTGGTAAGCACATGTGGACCCCCCCCCCCCTCACCATATGACAGCAAGAGACGAGATTATATTCTCCGGGGCTTTTACTGAAAAATGGAGCGCAGTGTAGGGACGGTGGGGATTGGGGGGGGGGGGCTGGGGCTACCTCCCATCTAGTCACATGATCCCCCCTTCCATGAGACTCTTAAAGCCCCAGGAAATCAACTTGTGCCCCAACCCAACATATCCAAAAATTTCCACTCAGCGGCCCGGGGGGGGGGGGCGGAGGGGGGGGGGGGTGTAATCGGGACGACACTACCCCATCGCTGCCAAAACCAATTCTCTGCGTCTCCCCTAGCATCCAACTTATTACCGCAGTACCTTGTCACGTAACAATATGAACGTGTATGTAATATTAACAATTGTGTAACTAGCTTCACAAGAGCGTCACTTGCTTAGCTTAACAAGCTAAAGGGTTCAGTTCCTGGACCAGTTATGTGCCTCCATCGCCCATGGGACGGGAATGGGATGCATAATAATTAAATTAAAATATATAATTAAATTAAAAAATATATAAACTGCAGTGTGTTTTGATAAAGTTAGAGCTGTCCTACAGACATCGGAATTTAATGTTATTACAAGAGTCCCAACAGAGCAGCCAGTCCTCGTTAACAAAAGCCAAAGTCTATTCCATGCACCAGCCAAATTCCGTTTATGAATGAAAAACAATTATATGATTCACCTGGTGGGATTTGAACACTTCTTGAACAAGTGCTTCACTGATGATTCTTGTTCGAACTACAAAGCGGCAGATGCAATACAACCAATTTTATTCAAAAGAATGTGTTCAAAGAACAAAGTGGTAGTAATGTACAAATTGTAGCAACAGGAGTTACACAATCTATGAAGCCACTATTACGCAAAGTGTTTCGGGTAAACAAATACTTCACCCACGTAGTACAAATACAAATAATCGCCAACAGAACCTAAACACCTAACCTAACCAATGCCTAAATATGCACAGTTTGCTAATACATAAGGAAATTTATTTATATTAAAGAAAATGCCTATTTTGAGTGAACAACATGTTAAAATTGATGAATACATCTCTGGGGTCGACCACTGGATGGAATGGACTTGCTCTGAGGACAGGTTAAACAGAGAATCTTTAAAATCTTGTGAACTCACAGATGTAGCGAATGCAGTGATTGAAGGCTTAAAATTAGGAAGTAAGTTTATTTTGAATCGTGTTACTTTTTTTTGGCAATGGTAATGTGAAGACCCACAATCCTGGCTAACCTCTTAGGCCTATAATTTTGTTGATCCCCACGCCACCTTGTATACTCGCAGAGATTGAACCAAATAATCTCAATGCATCCCAACCACAGTCCCTTTTAAATCTAGCAACGAATTCGTCGTTCTTAATTAAAATAAAAAAAAAAAAAGATCTTGGATTTCCTTGACCTGGAAAGTCTTCATTAACGTACTAGTGGAAAGGACCCTTCAACATAATACTCTACACACAGTAATCACACTAACGTGACTGCATCAATGAGAAAATTCGTAGGAGCCGTGATGAGGGTTTGAGCCAATGCGGTGGGTGTTCCCACGCACACGCCCTGGTTCGAATACTCATCACGTCGTCAACGGATTTTCTCACTGATGCAGTCACGTTAGTGTGATTACTGTGTATTAAAGAAGGAGAGTCAGAGGTAGAACATTCCTGGATGACAGAACCAGAGTGCATGGGGGGGGATTATGTGGAACTCCTGGCCCAGCTTTAGTAGAAGCCTCAGGAAAACCTTTTATGTTCAGTAAAACTCCAGGTTGCAATCCTTGTACCATGTCGTGGCCTAGTTGACTAGGGCGTGTGTGGGAACACCCACCGAATAGGTTCAAACCCTCATCACGGCTCCTATGGCTTCATTCATTAATACCATGTTTCCTCTTTGCTTCTAGCTGAAGATCTTTCTGTGCACCACGCTGTAATCCGCGAGTATCTCAGGTGTATATCTTGTTTAAGATGCTGTTCGTTAAGTTGAAGGGAGTTATATCAGCTATCCATATATAAAATGGTAACCTTTGCTCCTCTGTGGTGCCATCAAACTCATGCCCTATGATTTATCTTCCTAATTCCTGCATATACTTCAAAATCAAAGATGCAACCAGCCTATGATTCATGTAGTATGTACAGCCTTCCTCCATACGCAACTGGTTTATTTGTGGGAACGACTATCTTCAAAATATTTTAATCCAATGTCCTTTTCCGTCATCCAGAAAGATGTTTCTAAGGAATATATTATGTTTTGAACTTGTTAGATATACCATTATTGTTCTAACTTTAATGAGTATTGTTTTCGGGAATGGCATTATTATTCCGAGTATGAAAATACTTATAAATCGTTAAATATCACTTAGAAATTCTACAAAAACAAAGCTACTACACGCCACATTTTACCAGTACTGCGACATTATTGGCACCCTCACAATTTCCATCAACTCTGTCAGTCGCAAATATCTGGCAAGCTCTTTTACATTCAGGTCTTCTCACTTATTCTTTGTTTGGTTAGGAGCACTGAACAGGCTGTCGTGCATTCAAATTTGTTTCAAATGCCAAATATTTCTAAATCTTACATAATAAATATCAATAAATCCCCGAGGAGTTGTTGGTGCTGTGACAGTCAAGCCTGGTGGTCCAGTAGAAAACTGTACAAATGGTGCAGTGTTGTCACTAGACCAGGCTTCACCAGAACTGTTACGTGGGGTTTAGTGGTAAATGAAGCACCTGCGTGTGGGGCTGTATCGATAGCCACATCAACAACAACATTCATTTTGTATCTCATCCTCACCTGCTCCTCAAGTTTCTGCCACTTAACTATCAACATGTCACAATTTACGTGATGAAAATATTAGTGAGGCAGATCCCAAACCTGCACACAGAAACAAAACCACATGAGACCAGTAGGCATGGCAGAATACCACAGTTGAGAAACAGAGGTGCAATAGGTACTCGGAGAACTAACATCATCAGAGGCCTGAGACTGTTCGACATGCATCCTCTACGCATAAGGGGCATAACTAGCCAACCCCTCGCCGTGTTCAAGAGATTTTGATAAGCAAGAAAAAATAACTGATCAACCAGGCTGTTATTCAAATATCAGGCTTCGAACAGTCGCGTCAAACAACCTGGTTGACCAGTCTAGCAAACGAGGGGGCCTGATCGAGGGACCGGGCCACAGACTTTCAACCCCGAAATCATTGCAAGGTAACCGCAAGGAAACGGATCACTCACTTCCTGCAATGTCGAGGTCACTGCCTGAAAATTAAACAACTACAGGCTGAATTTTTTGGGTGATAGTTTCACGAGTTCATACTTCTTGCAAACACTAGCTTTTCCATATTTTTTTCGATCTTATTTCAATATGGATTTGCTCTTTTCTTTATCTATCCACCATTAAGCAAATTTGGCATTTATGAAGGCAGTAAAAACAACTGAGGAAAACAGGAAACTGCACACGTTTAGACACGGGTACAGCACTGTGGTCGCGAGTTTGGTCACTAATATACAGAGACTTCTGCTTGGGTGGCTACCCACGCGGCAGGAAGATGCCTCGTGGGGTATTCAGAGAATTGGAAAACGTGGGTGCACGTTTTAAAATAAATCCCATAATAATAGGACAATAAATGGAGTTTAACAAAAAAAATTGTTTCTATAATGGAGTTAACGTCATGGCCAAGAACAAGTGAGTTTTGTAAACCATTGAGCGAACGTCATCGACTAGGAAGTGTAAATTATTAACAGCCGACTTATCACCCGAGGCGAAGAACTTCTCCTGGCCGCGTCTCTGCTCTGCTTCAGCTGCTGTCTCCGATGACGTTACTCCCTCACCAGTTGTCCTCCGGTGTTGGGTGCCAACCCGTTCTCGCACTTTCTTAAAGTCAATATTGACTTATTAAATACGTGCATATGTGACAAAGTCAATATTGACTAAGAAAATGCGAGAACGGGTTGTGGGTGCACCCTTCATACCACTCCAATTTCAGGTAGCCTCGGTGGGTATTCATTGGCTTCACATTTCAGCTTCCTCACAGCTGAGCCCTCCACTACTTGGCTTCCTCGTAGATGTCACAGGTCGTATTCCCGGGGACCTTCCCAAACCCTTTTTTAGAGGTAGGCTGTTGCAAAGGGTCGTGTGTGTACTTGCCAACTTGACAGTAATAGCTAAACTAGAGCCGAGAGGCACACAACCAGTCAATACTTGTCGGCTAATATTTAACACTAACAGTGTCTGCTGACAAATAGTTTGTCAGCTTGACAAAACTATTACATTAATCAATGTCCTCCCGCATCAGTGAGTAATGTTTCCTGTCACTTCACTTTACAGTTAACACTTTTACCTTTTAACTCTTTTTACCTTTAACTCTGGAATGGCCATTTGCACACTGGCACTTCCTGCGCAAATGTCACTGGTCACCGACTTACCGACTCCCTCACTTCGTCGAGACTGCCTTGAAGACCTGGAGGGTGACACTGTACTGTCTACATTTACTCTGACTTGTGGCTGATGTCCTTGGTCACTTCATTAGGCTGTGAGGAGCCTTCACTAGGCCCTCCACCAGTCTTACCTATACAGCCTCTTTCATCATATATACCTCTTCAAAAGGTCATCCGCTACTCAAGTAATGCAGAGGTCTATTGTTTCCTCTCTGGAGCTTAACTACAGCACAAAATGAAATCTTGCAAAAATTTTGAATCACTCAATCATACATCCCTCCTCGTCCAAGTCTAAGATAACAGTAACAGTTAGGGCCTATGAGCTGTCTCGTAGCTCGGCTCGCCCGTGACAATCTCGGGTCACCTATAGATTAGAGGAAGGTGCGGGGCTGTGGCCAATCACGTATCTCGTTGCATCCTGGGTATGCCAGTGTCACCGCTCAAGGCGGGAACCTACTCCCCTGTAACTCACAGGCTCCAAGTTTGGGGAATACTAGGCTAATACCTTCCCTTGTAAATTCCATAGAGCTGAATTTGTGACAAAATCGTAAAACTCTCACTTACTTACAAACTAAAACATTCCGTTGGTCACCTAGCACGTTTGTAGGGTGGATTTATGTATCGTTCCACCTCTGGGCTTTTTCTGCAGCTCAAGTCATCTTTGTCTCAACCATGTTCGTACATTTAAGTAATCTAAGCCTGGTGTAACACCTGTTTTCCTATTGATTCCTTTCATCAAAACAAGCGATTCGTAGTTGGTCAAATTCTTGTACCATCCCACAGATCTTTAGGTTGCAGCTGTGGTGATGTGGTCACTACATCTGCAATCCTCTATCTTTTAATTATTTGCTTAATCCATGCTTGATTCGGCTATATAAATGTTTACATTTTTGCTCTTGGTTGCAAGTTTTGCAGCTTCATCTGCAAAGGCATTCCTTAGTATTACTACTTGACTTGGCACCCAGTTCACAAATATTATATTATATTAATCCTAGGACTTAATAAATATTAAATCATTGGTTTAATATTTTCGCCCATCTGGGAGCCCTTGTTATGTCTAGCATTGCTTCGTTTTGAATAACAAACATATGCCCACTGGCCAGGAGAAAGATAGTAAAACATTATGACTGTCCTGCTCCTAGACGGGGCCCTGTGATTGCTCTAATTATATTCAGTTGCAATTTTGCCTTTCTCGGATATTGAATTTCCTGTTTGAATGTCACTGAAGAATCTATCCATACTCCAGACATTGTCATCGAGTAACCCACTGTAGGTTAATGTCTTCAATTAACAAGGTGCCCGATTATCCAAAAGGTCACTAACCCTAGTCGACTCGACGAGGACACGAAGCCCACGGCTTGTCGAAGGTTCCCACCATTAGCCTTTATGATCTTTTCGACGTATATTTTAAATCGGTTTCGGCTGTTACGGCTTCGGCGGGTAGGCGTTTCCGGGGGTTAATGTGAACTGTAGGTGAAAAAGAATCTCCTGTTCTCAGTCCTACATTGTGGCTCGTTGAGCTTGAAACCGTTGCTCCTTGCTTGTGATAAGTACGACCGTGTGAAGAAAATATCTGGAATTGACATCCTCTAACTTTTTCAGTATTTTTAAAGTATCAATGAGATCAGCCCTGTCATGCCAGGTTTGCAGTGTTAGCCCTGCACTGTTAGCCCTATCCTCGTGTGAGGCTAGCTTCCTACACCCCAAGTAACTGATGTACTAAGTCTTGCTTCCTCTTGTTCCTTTATTTAAGAGGCTCGTTCGCGTCCTAACCGGATCGCCCTTATCTACCTAACATTATCTGGCCAGAAATGATTAGATAAACGGGTTTCGGTAGGACACTTTCCTTGTTTATGTTGACAGCGTGTTGATGTTGGTAGAACACTTTGATCTCCATAACACTTCGTCCAAGAAAAATTATAGGAGCTGAATTTGCTCCCCTGCGCCTCTGGTCTTAACAGACAATGGCTGCCCACTCCACAGTCTGACGCCTTGGCTCTCCTTGTCCAATATCAGTAACTGATAGAAGGGTCACATTTACTTGATTTTGATACTGATAATTAAGTTAACTCAAGTGAGATGTTTTTATGATATTAAAAGTCCAAAGACTTGTGTATTTAAGAATAATTCCCAACAGAATAGCTGGTGAATTTATAGTACTATGTGGCAATGATATCCCGTTTTCTATTGACGGAAAATTCCACTACAAGCTACATTTTCCATGGGTAACTTGTGTATACAACACAGCAACAATATTATCTGCATATTGTATGTAATATTAAATGGGGTCGGGTTTTCCGACAAAGTCCTAATTTGGCCCTTTGCCCGTATCACCGAAAATGGACGAAATTTTATGAAAAAAAATTGAACTTTTGTTTTCCAAAACAAAGTTAACTGCACTGGGAGGTTAGGAGGGCACGAAGATCAAAGATTTCAAAAGTCATGAAAATCGTTATTTGAAAGTTTCCTCTCCAAACCTAACCGATTAAGCAGAACTCAATACAGAAAACGGGACAGTACATCACTTTCGTGAGCAAATTTCATTTCAAATTATGTCCATTTTTGAAGAGAAAAATGGAAACTTGCGAGAAGCGACGTAACTTTAAGAAGACGGGTTGTGAATGACTTCTGATGCCCAAAGTAGCACCTTCTCTAGAGCAGCTATGTCCCTCTGAAAATGAGGTCTCCATGCTTGCATACAGTAATCCAAATGGGGGCACACCAGAGATTTATACAGTTGAACCATTACAGAGTTTTCCTTATTGTCAAAAGTACGCTTGATAATCCCGAAAGTTTCGTTAGCATTCTTGACTGCTGCACCCACCTGTCGTGCAACTTTTAATGTGTGGTGGATTTTGACTACAAGGTCATTTTCTTCATCAATCTGCTGTAATGTAATGCTAATCATTTGATAGTCGTGGGACATAATAGCCTACGCCACATACATGGTCTTGTATTTGTCGATATTAAAAAGAACTTGCCAGTCTGACCATTTGTGAAGTTCCTTACTCATTGTAAGGCATCAGTATCATTATTTCTCACTTTACTCTCATTACTGTATATGACAGGCTAGGTCTCAAAAAGGACTCGCCCCATTTCTCCATTGTTTTTCTCCCATTTAGCACATTTAGAAAACCCTTTGTTTTCTTTCCTTCAACCATTGTTTTCTCCATTCTAATATTTTGTAATTTATTCTGTGGACCTGTAATTTTCTTGCCAGTCTCATGTGGTTCCTTCTCAAAACCTTTAGCAAAATCCACATATACTACATTCACTGGAAGGCCTTTGAGCAGCTGGTTACCATTTCCAAAAATGTGAGCAAGTTTGTAAGGCAGAATGTGTTTAACAATTCATGTTGTGCCGATTGTACAAGATTGTACACGAAACATGGTGAATGATTCCCTCCTGTGGATTCACTCCATGAGCTTGCAGATGTGTGAGGTTAAGCTGATCGGCTGGTAGTTTTATACCGAGCTCTCTGCCTTTTTTTTTTTTTTAAATAAGTGTGACATTTGCACATTCTCAATCTTGGGGGGACTACCTCTTGGTCAAGAGATCTTGTGTGAAGTAGTTTCAGTGGTACGCATAGTTCTTTTGTCAGTTCCTTTAAGACTGTTGGAGTTGGTTCCCTCCACACCTCGGGCTTTTGAGTCTTTTGGTGTGTCTGGAGTGCAGTCGCCCCGTCTCATTGCCTTAGATTTCTATGCATGTTTTTTTTTTCAAAATGCTGCATTCAGATGTTACTTTATCTAGCGCCACTTTTGCTTTATTCATAAGTGAAGGACCTGTGACGACTGCTACTTTATCATCGGCATAGCTTAGTAATTTAACTCCTGTAAATGTCATAAAAACGAGGTCTACTATATAGATGTTAAAAAGAATAGGACTGAGGACTTACTCCTTGTGGAGTTCCATTCTCATACAAGTGTAGTCTTACACTTAACCTTTCAGCTTTACTCTGGCATACCTGTGACTAAGAATCTTTAAACTATGCTTGTATTTTTCTCTTGACACCCTTTTATAATGAACATGAGTAAAAATGCTTGTTAGCCTCCAAGTTCGAATGCTTTTTCTAGACCAAGGAAGATCACTATAACCGAACCCGAGTTGACTCTTCCTAGTAATGTTGCTGTGCAGTTTCCAGTACCTCCTACTATAGTACAACCAAATTTATTTTTAGGCAGGTCTCCAGTCTTTCACAGTAGCCTCTAAGACCGTCAGTTCAGCAATTTTATTATACATTATGTCAATGAAATTGGTGTAATTACCAGGGTCTTCCGGTTTAGTAATCGGAATGATGTCTACTTTCTTGCAAGAAGTCGGTTGTTTGCCTACCTCCCAAGATGCATTGATAACGTACACTATCCCTTGTTCTCCAGCAGGACCGGCGTGAGAGATCATTGAGTATGTAATGTCATCAGCACCTGGTGAAGTGTCATTGCCACCTTTTTTGGCTCGGATTAGTTCTTGTTTAGTAGTCACATTCGTCATTTGTAGCTATGCTCTTTCGAATGGCTGTCAACCTCTCCTGTTTTTCCTTTCTGCCTTCTGACCATTGCAGGAAGCTGGTATGACGCTTCTCCCGCAAGCTGGACAATATGTCACCCAGCCTCCTGCAATGGTTAAATACATGCATGTTGTCGAGGTGGTCGATCTATCGTCGTTTTAATATCCCCATCTCTCTCCAAGACTACGATGTTCATTTAGAGTGACACCAATCAAACCATCTTACCTCCTTTAACTCCTTAATAACCAGTCTAGCTTCAGGTATCACTGCTCTTAGCTGAGTTCTTCCTTCTGGTGTGCGGTCTCTCCTGCCATGTTTTCTGTTGACTCTTGGGTTTTGTTCTTTAACTTTTCTCTAGAACCAATAGTTCTTTCGTTTTGTGTTTCCTGGAATGATAACTGGAATAGCTCTATTTCAGCAGCTGTAATGGCTTCCTGGAGATTGGTCTCGTATGTCCGAATCCTTGGGTGGCGAATATGTAGCATGCCATTTTTCAACCTCGTCCTGGTATATATTCCAGTTGCCCTTTATTACATTCCACTATTACATTCCATTCCATCTTGCGGGTTGTGTAGGGGATCTATGTTTAGCGTTGTGATAGTAGCATAGTGGTCACTGGAGATCACCGTGTCTACTTCACACTTCGCCTGATGTGGCAAGTTAATAGAGTCACAGTCACACTTCGTCTGTTAATCGAATGCAGTTGCGATTAACTTTAAAACCTCCTTGAATGTATAGGGGGAGGGGAAGGTTCTCCAGGGTTGAGAAGTGTAAACTCGGGTACTTCTCGCAGAAGGTTAGCTAAATGGCTCTCATTTGCATTGGCTGGCCCAGTCACACCTACCTCCTGATTATAAGCATTAATATCCCAGGTAATATTTATATCATGCATCTCCTTGACAAGCACTTCCTCTGCTAGTTTACATCTAGGGGCTTGTAGGCGTTATATACGAGGAGCTCAATATTAGCCATATTCACTGTTATTGCTAATACCTCTATCATCCCCACACGAAACGGTCTATTTTCTTGCTTGGTATGGTGTTACTTGATGAGGCTCATCAACCCTTCGTCCCCCCTGTTCATGCGGTATAATAATTGGTAACATCCAGCTAATTTGAAGGATTTCCTGGCTCGGTAGACAGTTTCTTGCAAAACTGTTACTTCTGCTTTTGTGCCAATTGCAACTTCATGATGTTTGTGTTTTTTATTTCCAAGACATTGTTCTAATGCACATTTCACAATGAACAGATAACGGTTTCTGTTGGTGTTGCCTTTCCTAGTAGAACTCCTCTTGTGACTCGACAACCATATTCTCCACTTCGTTAGCAGTGTCGTTGCAAATCGGACCAAATGATTGTTTATCGTGTGTTGTATGATAAGATTCCGTTTATCTTGATTCGCCATTGTTTCCTGCAGTTTGTTTGTAGATCTTGTTGACCTGATGTCGTGACTACCCGACTGTTATTGGTTGTCTGTATGTCCAGGTGTTTGTCCTCTTGTGGTCAGTCATGTTTTGTACTGTTTCTTGTGTAACTGGTCTGCTGCATGATCTTCTCCATTATTACACAAGCGATTACTCGAGTCTTTTGTTGCGAGGCATTCCGAGTCATCTGTAAGCAATTGGTAATGGTCTTTGCCATGATCTTCAGTGTTTTTCTGCTGGACCTCCGTAAAACTGTAAATCTGACTCCGAAAGTAATTGTATTTTGTTCCAATGTTGTATTTCTGCAGTGGGTCTGTGCATTTTAAGATCTGGAGTTGCTTAAATTGTGTGATGAATTGTGTTCTATGAGCGTGGGTATCTTTTGAGGCTGTGCACGAGTGTTCCTGACGGTGTTGCTGTATGTGTTGCTTGTCAGTGATTATCCTGACCTAAGTTGTCTGAACTTTTTCTTTCGGTGTGGTTGTTCTTCAAAGATATTTACTCCTCAACTTACACATTTAGGCTGTTGTGGTCTAGCTCGCCTTGTGCTTAGCTCTACAGTTTTTGGTTGGATGCCTCAGGGGTAACACCCCGCATCTCTCCTGCCCGGCGCAGCGTGTTTGATAGTGGCCGTATTTCTGACACCTGAAGCAGCGCAGGGGTTCCGCGACGTATGGTTTGTCAATATATTCCCTAATTTCCGAGATTGAATGTTTTTGACGCATGTCCCATAACAGTCACCAGAACCTGACGTGTCACTGCTTTGTATATTTTTTGTGCGGCACAGTTTTGCATTCAAGATTTGCCTGTGTTCTAGTTTTGGATCCAGTGCAAAGACGACTATATATCCCAACAGCCCAACTTGTGCGTCTTTCTGAAGGGTTCAGCTTTCCGAAGCCTTCAGGTTTTCTTTACAGGAATGTTACCGTTTCTAGGTAATTTGCAGTCTTTTGGTCTGGTTGTGTCATTATAATTTATCCTTTCACGTTGACAGTGATGGAAATTTTGAACTCTGGTTTCATCTTCCATTTCAGTTACTACGTCATATGCTGTAAGAAAGTTTTCAATAAGCATTACGGGTTTTGAATTTTGCAATTCTAAGTCTGCGATTTGGGAAGCTTTGCAGAGTTTGATACTCTTTGTTTTTGGTTTTGACTGGTGCTGTCCTCTCTAGGGTACATTATGTCTGGATTCTTGCTGGTAGAAGTGCTTCGTGTAGCCTCGATAGTCGTTCTTTTCTCTATTCCTCTTCTGTGAACTGCCCCTTCTCATTGTCTGAAACCTGCTTCTATTTCCTCTTTCTCCTCTACTTCCTTTTGACGTCTCCCAGTAGTGAGAGCCGATTCACATTCCTACCTAATGCCTGAGACAATCCTAGGTCAGGAAAAAATTATTTCCCTTCAACGACGGTCTTAAAATAATTTTCCCAAGTGGAATCAGGTATACTTAACACTTAGTTGAGCTGTTTGGCCTAAATTTTACTGTCAAGCTCAGTACACCTTTTAAGGTGTGGCACAGCGCACCTGCTCAGTGATACGGGCCTCACACATACGAAAATAACAGATCATTGGGAGCCGGGCGACCAGACTACTGTGGTAATAGTAGTCGCCTGCATACTGGGGTGTGTGCAAATCTAGACAGGTGGACAACATATTTGACAACGGTATTTATTCATGAATTGCAGAAGAAAACTGCAACGTTCCTTCCAAACAACAGTGCGGCACGCACTCCTGGCGGGCAAACACAAGAATACAGTCAACATGTTTAATTAACAGCTGTGAGTCTGGGTATTGATGGGTTGTTCCTCACAAAACTGCGAGGATTTGAGCTGATGGTTGCTCAGAATCTGAAGTTTCCCAGAGAACAAACCCGTGTGCTGCCTGCTGTACCAGTGGCGCCGGCAGCGAGTCTCATGTTTTTTTTTTTTTTTCTTTATTGCAGGGATATTTCTGCGCGGGCCCTAAGTCTCTGGCTGGCCCACTAAGTGTTGCTTGTTTCTGTTTTACTTGGGCGGAGTATGAGTATTTATGACTCGTATGGTCGCTTCAGTAAGATTTTGCCATGTGTGTTTAACAACAACTTCTGCTCTGTTGAATCTAAGTTGAAATCTTTCATGGCTGGTGATCGGCTCATCCTAGTAATGTAGGTCATTATGAGCTTTCTCCACAGCCTATAGTTCTTAGTTACGACTACCTCTCGTCTGATGCTTCACTACTCGTAATTTTTATTATATCTTCGTTCAATTCTTAATGGATAGACCAAGTTATTATATAATATTTGTATTGAGGTCTTCGCCTTCACACATACCAAACCTGCTTAATCCCTCCAAATTATTAAAGATCTAGAACACGCACTCCTGGCCGACAGAGACACGTATGCACTCAACATGTAACCTCAACAGCTGTGGAAATCCCTTTACTTGTATCACTGGAGATTGCTGCGAACCCAGAACGTTTCGTCTGAGAACATTTAATACGAGAACATTACGATGCTATACATGGATTGTCTACCAGAGTAGCGAGGGGAGCCAGGTACCATATTCTTACACGTGTCCCTGACTGTGTACGCCACCAGCAATCTCTAGCAGCTTCAAGCCTCAGTACTACAGGTACAAATGTTACCATCATCCTCCTGGTGGTTCTTGAACCTCGGGCAGCTGTAAGTGCTTGACCGCAGTGGCCACCCATCTGTGGTCACAGCCACCAGCTTGTGTAAATAAGGACACCTGGATGTGGATTCGATTTTCAAGAACGTACTATTTGTGTGTTGAATTGTCTTCCACTGCGACTTGTCCATGCATCATAGTCCACATAAATGTGACTGTCAGTGCCTGAACCGGTTGAAGGACGAATCTTGGAGACGAAGTCTACCTGACCAATCACTGGCGTGTCCTAACACTGGACGAGTTGTCCTCAGGAGAGAAAGTATAGCGGAAATATTTATCAAAGCATATTTGAACACTTTGCATAGTATTAAATGTTCTTTGTTATACATAGTTGATATCAGTATCTTGACAGAAACTTTTGTACATCGTTGGAATTTGGGGGGAGAAGCCATATTAATGAGCCAAGTCCAAGTGTTAAGAAAAGGTTCCCCTCGAGAGGGATGAGTTCCCACCCAGTTGGATATGTACCTCTGATACACAGAGCAATCACACTAACGTGATGTATCAATGAGAACAAGTAGACGTGATGAGGATTCGAACCTATGCGCTGGGCATTTCCAGGCACACTCACCATAGAACTAGGCCATGATATGATCAAAGGATTGCAACCTTGGATTCTACTGAACCCTCTAGGCTTCAGTGGAAGCCGCTGAAACCCGCGATAGATCAGAAGAATCTCAGGGTGCTATCGTTTTACCATGAAGTGGCCCGGTTGTCTGGGGCGTGTGCCTAGGAATGTCCAGCGCTTAGGTTGCCTGTGTGCACGAGGGCTTTTTAAGTTACAGATTTTCATTGTGTGAGATCAAACACGCATTGTTATGTTAATTCTCAAATTCAAGTGTTCGTTTCTACATCGGAGATTTATGATGTAACACTCAGTTTCAGATTTAACACACGATTCATAACGCTAGCTAAAATGAAGGAAAAAAGTGCAGGTAGTACTATGGGTCATTGTTAGATGGAGGAGCTGGTAGGTGGTGGATAACGGCATGAACCGTTAGATGAATGGTGGATTAATAGGACGATGGATCACTGGTAGGTGAATGGTGCTTTAACAGGGCGTACTGAGGGATACTTTGTGCTAGTATCACACTTAATTCGCTCTTGTACATACAAGAGTAAGGTAAGGATATTTAGTGATGCATAGACATTATTTACACTAAATGCGTAGAGTGGGAGAACGCAGGGGGGGGGGGGAGGGGCATTTTTCAGCTGATAAATGGAAGGGGAGACAGTCACGACTGCTTTCAGGCACCGCTCATGTGCCAGGTAAGTCCACTACGGGGCTCACCATAGCCCGTGCTACTTACCCCGCTCCTGTGCCAGGTAAGTTACGGACTCACCATAGCCTGTGCTACTTGCCCCGCTCCTGTGCCAGGTAAGTTACGGACTCACCATAGCCTGTGCTACTTGCCCCGCTCCTGTGCCAGGTAAGTTACGGACTCGCCATAGCCTGTGCTACTTGCCCCGCTCCTGTGCCAGGTAAGTTACGGACTCACCATAGCCTGTGCTACTTGGAACTTGTTCCGAGTAGCTGAATCTATAACAACAACAACAGTCACGACTGTCAGCTGATGAATGGAAGGGAAGACAGTCACGACTGTCAGCTGATGAATGGAAGGGGAGACAGTCACGACTGTCAGCTGATGAATGGAAGGGGAGACAGTCACGACTGTCAGCTGATGAATGGAAGGGGAGACAGTCACGACTGTCAGCTGATGAATGGAAGGGGAGACAGTCACGACTGTCAGCTGATGAATGGAAGGGGAGACAGTCACGACTGTCAGCTGATGAATGGAAGGGGAGACAGTCACGACTGTCAGCTGATGAATGGAAGGGGAGACAGTCACGACTGTCAGCTGATGAATGGAAGGGGAGACAGTCACGACTGTCAGCTGATGAATGGAAGGGGAGACAGTCACGACTGTCAGCTGATGAATGGAAGGGGAGACAGTCACGACTGTCAGCTGATGAATGGAAGGGGAGACAGTCACGACTGTCAGCTGATGAATGGAAGGGGAGACAGTCACGACTGTCAGCTGATGAATGGAAGGGGAGACAGTCACGACTGTCAGCTGATGAATGGAAGGGGAGACAGTCACGACTGTCAGCTGATGAATGGAAGGGGAGACGGTCACGACTGTCAGCTGATGAATGGAAGGGGAGACGGTCACGACTGTCAGCTGATGAATGGAAGGGGAGACGGTCACGACTGTCAGCTGATGAATGGAAGGGGAGACGGTCACGACTGTCAGCTGATGAATGGAAGGGGAGACGGTCACGACTGTCAGCTGATGAATGGAAGGGGAGGCAGTCACGACTGTCAGCTGATGAATGGAAGGGGAGACAGTCACGACTAGGTTTTCCACTTACTTGAAGGGGAAGGAAGTCATTGCTAACAGTTATTTTATTTCACACCCGCTAAACGTTCGTTCATGCTTGCACTAACCTCGACATGCATATCTACTCACTGAAAACCCTTAATTGTTTCATAATTTAAAACGTTCCTAAAAGTATCCTTTACATTCTTATTCTTTGTAAATCCTTATTTGCTTCACTGAAACTGACAATTTGAAACACTTCCCTAAACGTTTCTCCTCCCGAAACTTAAGCCTAATGCTTGCTGTATCTTTCTCTTGCTAATCCTTTGAACAAATCCACAAGGGCTGTGACAAGGATTCGAACCTACGTCCGAGAGCATTCCAGACGCTGCCTTAATCGACGTTTGCTCATTTGATGCATCACGCAATTGTGATTTTTGTGTTGCTAATCCTTAATTACTGTACGAAATAATCTATTGTACGAATCGATATAAAACATTTCGAATTCTTTAACAATTTCCCCCTTCCCCCTCATTCTTTTCCCTCGTTCCCAAGCATGTTGCAGTGAAAACTGCAGTTGAAAAACCATACTTAACATTCCCTAATGTTCGAAATATTTTTTGTTACCTTTTAAATTCGTTCACCACTTATGCCCTTCTAATCGTACTATTTTGCAACTGTCCTAAAATTTCAGTTTCATATGCCTGCAACTTTACATGCAACATCAGTGCAACACGACTCATTTTTCCATCATTGCCATTACTTCGCAACTTTGCAACCCATGACGGGAAGTATAAGTTACATCCACAATTCCCCTAATATAATCCTCTGCTAGAACTATTTAATAAAAGTCTGAGGCATAGTATCTTACCTGACCGCTGGATACCGACTAATAATACCCACACCAAAGCCAAATTTCCAAAAATTTGGACCTACATGAGAAAATCAGTAAGAGCTGTGAGGAAGAGTCGAACCTAAGCTCTTGGGACTCTCAAGCAAACGTCTTAAACATTTGCACCACAACATGGCAAAAAAATGCAACTGGGATGCTTGTTAGTACCCAGAGCAGAGGTTCGAATCCTGCTCACAAGCTCTTACTAATTTGCTGATTGATACATCACAATGTGATTTTATTGTGCTATCAGACTCATCTGACATCCTGTAAGTGTTAAGTTCTTGAGATGATTAAACTCGACATTGTTAACGTTTCAAATTGCTTTGAAAAAATTTAGGGACAATTTGAAATGTAGTCGAAAAGAGGGAATCAAAACTGAGCCACACAAACTATTTGGATAGAATTAAACGAAAAAAGCAAATAATCTTATAATAGGAGTTATATATAGGCCACCAAATTTAGACACAATGGAAGGAAGTCATCTATGGGATGAAATATCTAGAGCATCTAGGTCAAAGTATTTATGTCATGGGTGACTTTAATTTTAGTGGAATAAACTGGATTAACAGAACAGGGAACAACGAAGCAGAAGATTTTATAGAATTAGTTGACGATTGCTTTCTTACCCAACACATTAAGGAACCAACGTGGGGAAATATTTTAGATTTAGTGTTAACTAACAGTGAACACAGATTAATGACATCGAACTTGGGAGTGAACTAGGGAACAGTGATAAAGAAATCAGATTTAGCATAGAGTGGAATAGATCTGCAGGAGAAAATTGTTAAAGTGCCAGATTTTCGTAAAGCTAATTTTAATATCCTAATAAACTTTTTGGGTCAAATAGATTGGAAAGTCTGGTGCATTGGGGGTGGGCCGATCTTGGAACAAGACGAACCCGGCGATGTGTGATGTAAAGGAGGCTTTCGATTTGGATTCAAAATATAAAACTTATTTGCAAATATTTTAAGCAAAGCACAGGAAAGTAGTATACCTTACAAATTGATTAGATCAAATACAAATGACCCGAAATGGATAACAAAGGATCTGAAAAACCTTATAGGTAGAAAGAGCTTGGTATAAAAGGATTAAGAAGAGGGAAGTAAGAACAAGAATTCGCACAACTGGTTAGAAATGCTAAAAAAAAGAGATAAGGAGAGCAAAAAGAAAAGTTCGTATAGCAGGCCAAGCAAAGTCAAACCCTAAAGGATTTTTTTCAGTTATATCTAACAAAGGTTAGGGAAAGGATAGGCCCATTAACACTTTGGCCGAGACAGGTCAGAATACTGATAATGAAGAGATGAGTAGTATTTTAATAAAATATTTCATCTCTGTATTTACTAAAGAACAACTTAACTATGCCTTCTGCCGAACAAGTCCATGTGGGTAGGGACGAGGACAGGTTGACCAGTAACAGTTACCAGGGATGATATTAAATACTAAAACTCAAACCAAACAAATCTCCAGGGCCGGATGAAGTGTTTGTCAGGGTGCTTAAAGACTGCAAAGAAGAGCTTTGCGATCCATTGACTTTCATATTTAACAAATCATTAGAGTCGGGCAGTGCCAGAGCCGTGGAAGGATGCTAATGTGGTACCAATTTTTAAGAAAGGAGACGGATCACTTGCATCAAGCTATCGGCCAATTAGCCTAACATCTATTGTGGGAAAGTTACTTGAATCGATAATTGCAAATACCATTCGTTTTCATGTTGAAAAACAATTTAATAAATGAGTTACAGCATGGTTTTACAAATGGCCGGTTATGTGTAACAAATTTGCTATCTTTTTATTCCAGCATAGTTGAGGCAGTTGATAGTGGTAAGGTTTTTGATGTGTACCTAGACTTTAGCAAAGCTTTTGATACAGTGCCACATGAAAGACTGATTAAAAAGATAGAGGCTCATGGTATTGGGGGTGCTATATTAAGATGGATTAGGGCATGGTTATTCCAAAGGAAAAAGTGAGTATAAATGGGGTTAAGTCACAGTCGGAAAATGTTGTAAGTGGAGTGCCTCAATGCTCTATTTTGGGACCTCTGTTTATAATATATATAAATGATTTAGATTCAGGTTTGAGTAGCAACATTTGCAAATTTGCTGCTGATCCAAAAATCGGTAGGGAAATTTACACTGAAGACGACTCGGTATCACTTCAAGTTGTTCTAAATAGGAATTTGAAATGGTCAAAAGATTGGCAGATGCAATTTAATGTTGATAAATGTAAAGTTCTGAGGTTAGGTAATGATGATAGAGTTACAAGATATTCAGTTACAAGACAAGCTGTTACAAGATATATATTACAAGATGCGAAGTCGGATTGCGAAAGGTATCTGGGAGTTATGATTAGTAAGAATTTAAAACCAAAGCATCAATGCATAAATGTTCGTAGTAAGGAAAGTAGGACACAGATTTATAAATCGAAGCGTTAGTAACAAGACCCCCTGGTGGTGTTCTTCAGCTATATCTTGCTCTGGTTAGGCCCCATTTAGATTATGCAGTTCAGTTTTGGTCGCCGTACTATAGAATGGATATAAATTCACTTGAACGTGTGCAGCGTAGGATGACTAAGTTAATTCCCCAAATTAGAAACCTTTCACATGAAGAAAGATTGACAAAGCTAAATTGCATTCACTGAAAGACAAAGAGTTAAATCTGACATGATAGAGGTTTACAAGTGGATGAATGGACATAAAGGGGATATTAATAGGGTATTAAAAGTATCAACACAAGACAGAACACGAAACAATTGGTATAAATTGGATAAGTTTAGATTTAGGAAAGACTTGGGTAACTACTGGTTCGGTAACAGGGTTGTTGATTTGTCGAACCAATTACCACTTAACGTGGTGGTAGGGGGTTCCCCCGATTGTTTAAAACGTGGGTTGGACATGTATACGAGTGGGATTGGGTGGTTATAAATAGGAGCTGCCCGTATGGGCCAAAAGACCTCCTGCAGTTACCTTTGTTCTTATGTTCTTATGTAAATTAGATGCCAACTTGTTCTTAACCTTTATGGTTTCCTTCCTGGCAGAAGCATTCAAACTTGCTATGCTGAATAGTTTTTTTTTTTTTTTTTTTTTAGAGGCCATGCTCTTAGGTGGCATTTATTGACGTTCAGACTGCTTCTGATACAGAAAAAATGGAGATAATCTCAGAACAATTAGCCTCTTTTGGAGTTAATGGAAGACTTGAAATAGCTCAAGGTGTACCTGAGTATCAGAACCGCATCAGTTCTTTACAGAGGTCGAAAGTAAACATTTTACACCCTTTGATATGGGTACACACCAGAGTAGTGCGCTTAGCCCAACACTGTTCAATGTCCTAATGCACAAAAACTGATATTCCAACACCAGCTGTTGAAGCTGTCATCTGTTATATCGACGACATTTGTACCCTTTCAAATATCCAAACTAGACTGCAATCTCTATTCACTCACTGCTAAAAGCATTCAATTCAGTCTTATCTATTATTTATTAATACTTTCAAAGTCAACAACCAAAATAGAAACATGAGGGCAGCATAAATACCTTTCAGTAGGAGTCAACAGGAAGAGCCTCATTGTTGCATTTACAAATAACCTGCTCACTGCACAGAATAAATGGTCTAGACTTTATCTTGTATGGATACCATCTCACAAATATAACCAATCATAATGACAGACACTGCAGTCAAATTGCCGTGTAACAATGATGAAGTTGAATTAGACCAAGGTATCCCCATCTTTGCTGTCAAGACTATTGTTCCTAACACTCGGGTAAAATAGAGAAATTATCGACTCCCAACGGTCTGAAAGCACCAATGTAAAAACCTGTGATTTGTTATGATCCGAAACCTATGTATATGAGCAGCACAAAACTACCTCAAATGGGAATTGATTTGGAGGAAGGAGGTAATAAAAGTATGTGTTTGTGGGAGAAAGGAATTGGCAAAACGATCAGGGAAAGAGAAGGTCCGCAAAATAACAATTCACTTAGGGTATATTACACTAACAGTAGAAGTCTAAGAAATAAAATTAACGAATTAAATGCTCTTGTCTGCACAGAAAAAATAGATATTATTGCACTTACCGAAACGTGGATGAATGTAGAAAATAGAGAACTATTAGCTGAATATCAAATATATGGATTTAAACTATTTCACACAGATAGATATATTAGACGAGGAGGTGGAGTAGCCATATATGTTAGGGACAATTTGAAATGTAGTCTCAAAGAGGGAATCAAAACAGAGCCACACACAGAAACTATTTGGATTGAATTAAACGAAAAAGCTAATAATATTATAATAGGAGTAATATATAGGCCACCAAATTTAGACAGAATGGAAGCAAAGCATCTATGGGATGAAATATCTAGAGCATCTAGATCTAACAGTATTTATGTCATGGGTGACTTTAATTTTAGCGGAATAAACTGGTTGAACAAAACAGGGAATAGTGAAGCAGAAGATTTTCTAGAATTAATTGACGATTGCTTTCTTACGCAACACATTAAGGAACCAACACGGGAAAATAATATTTTAGATTTAGTGTTAACTAACAGGGAAACGCAAATTAATGACATCGAAATAGGGAGTGAGCTAGGGAGCAGTGATCACAAAGAAATCAGATTTAGCATAGAATGGAATAGACCAGTAGGAGAAAATTCTGTTAAAGTGCCAGATTTTCGAAAAGCTGATTTTAATAGCCTAAGAAATTTTTTGGGTCAAATTGATTGGAAAGGCTTGGGTATGGGGTGTGGGCCGGTCTTGGAGCGAGACATGAACCCAGCGATAGGTGACTTAAATGGGGATTTCGATGTGGATTCAATATATAACTTATTTAAGAATATTCTAAACAAAGCACAGGAACGTAGTATACCATACAAATTGAATAGATCGTATACTAATGACCCAAAGTGGATAACAAAGAATTTGAAGAACCTTATAGGTAAAAAGAGAGCTTGGTACAAAAGGATTAAAAATGGGGAGGTCACTTTAGAACAGGAATTCGTACAACTGGTTAGAAATGTTAAAAAAGAGATAAGGAAAGCAAAAAGAAACTATGAAGTTCGCATAGCAGGGCAAGCAAAGACAAATCCTAAAGGGTTTTTTCAGTTATATCGTACTAAGACTAGGGAAAGGATAGGTCCATTAAAAACTGAGACAGGTCAAATAACAGATAGTGATGAAGAGATGAGTAGTATTTTTAATAAATATTTTGTATCTGTATTTACTAAAGAGGAACTTAACAATATGCCTTCAGCCGAACAAGTCTATGTGGGTGGGGACGAGGACAGGTTGACGAGTTTAGCAGTTACCAGGGAGGATGTTCTTAAACAAATAGTAAAACTCAAACCAAACAAATCCCCAGGGCCGGATGAAGTGTTTGCTAGGGTGCTTAAAGAATGCAAAGAGGAGCTTTGTGACCCACTGTCAACCATATTTAATAAATCAATAGAGTCAGGCAGAGTGCCAGAGTTTTGGAAAGTTGCCAATGTGATACCAGTTTTTAAGAAAGGAGATAGATCACTTGCGTCTAACTATCGACCAATTAGCCTAACGTCTATTGTGGGAAAGTTACTCGAATCTATAATAGCAAATAAAATTCGTCTTCATCTTGAAAAACATAAATTAATAATTGAGTCGCAACATGGTTTTATAAATGGCCGTTCATGTTTAACAAATTTGTTATCTTTTTATTCTAGCATTGTTGAGGCAGTTGATAGTGGTAAGGATTGCGATGTTGTATACCTTGACTTTAGCAAAGCTTTTGATACAGTGCCACATGAAAGACTGATTAAAAAAATAGTCTCTCATGGTATTGGGGGTGCTATATTAAGCTGGATTAGGGCATGGCTATACCAAAGGAAACAGAGAGTTAGTATAAATGGAATCAAGTCAGAGTGGGAAAATGTTGTAAGTGGAGTGCCTCAAGGCTCTGTCCTGGGACCTCTGTTGTTTATAATATATATAAATGATTTAGATTCAGGTTTGAGTAGCAACATTTGCAAATTTGCCGATGATACGAAAATCGGTAGGGAAATTAATTCGGAGGAGGACTCACTATCACTTCAAGTTGATCTAGATAGGGTTTTGAAATGGTCAAAGGATTGGCAGATGCAGTTTAATGCTGATAAATGTAAAGTTCTGAGGTTAGGTAATGATGATAGAGTTACAAGATACGAGCTAGATGGTGTTGTGATTGCGAAGTCGGATTGCGAAAGGGATCTGGGAGTTATGATTAGTAAGAATTTAAAACAAAAGGATCAATGCATAAATGTTCGTAATAAGGCAAATCGGACACTTGGATTTATTAATCGCAGCGTTAGTAACAAGACACCTGGTGTGGTTCTCAAGCTATATCTTGCTCTAGTTAGGCCCCATTTAGATTATGCAGTTCAGTTTTGGTCGCCATATTATAGAATGGATATAAATTCACTTGAACGTGTCCAGCGTAGGATGACTAAGTTAATTCCCCAAATTAGAAATCTTTCATATGAAGAAAGATTAACAAAGCTTAAGTTGCATTCACTGGAAAGGCGAAGAGTTAGGGGTGACATGATAGAGGTTTACAAGTGGATGAATGGACATAACCGGGGGGATATTAATAGGGTATTAAAAGTATCAACACAGGACAGAACACGAAACAATGGATATAAATTGGATAAGTTTAGATTTAGGAAAGACTTGGGTAAATACTGGTTCAGTAACAGGGTTGTTGATTTGTGGAACCAATTGCCGCGTAACATTGTGGAGGTGGGGTCCCTCGATTGTTTCAAGCACGGGTTGGACAAGTATATGAGTGGGATTGGGTGATTATAGAATAGGAGCTGCCTCGTATGGGCCAATAGGCCTTCTGCAGTTACCTTTGTTCTTATGTTCTTATGTTCTTACCTCCAGACTGCGACTCTACTGAAAATCTGAGTTGGGCACAACCGACCTGAATAAGACCTTAACATACTGAAAAACTGCACATTAACCACAATATATCAAGGCAGCACTTGTCAGTACTCTGAAAAAGCCTTCGACACCCTGGGTTGACTAATATATTAAAAAATATTAACTTTCCACTTTCGACAAAATATTTCTTTGATAACCCCAAAATGAAATCAAGATTCCTCCACGACACACTGACTACTTGGACCGTAGTGATGGAGTGCCACAAGGCTGTGTACTCCTGCCAACATTACACTACACACTACAGGGGGGGGGGAAGGAAGGGGGAGGAGTGGCGGCCCTGTTGACAAAGGACTGGAGTTTCGAGGATATGGATATCCCGGGCTGCGAGGAGTTCAGAGACTACACAACAGGCACCATGACGATCGGAGGACCAAAGAGTAACAGATGTAAACCCTCATTAAATGACAGACCCAATCAAGATCACGACAAACATAGCAGTACTTTCAGTTATAGTAAGGGCAGACTCTGTCGCCAGTTAGAAATCGATCGCGACTTCTAATCATGAGGACTTCAGGGAAAGATGCAAGAACCGTATGGGGGCACAGAGCGAGCAAAACTATTGGAATTGTCAACAAGAAAACTTTTAAGCCCACATGTAATAGGACCTTACACGACTAGAGATAATGATGAACTAGCCTGACTTCACCTAGAATTCACAGAAAAATTCACTTTTATGGGGAATGAAGTTCGGAGCCCCATGGGAAGGCGTGATGACTGTATTGACGTTTGAATATATGTATTTAAAGTAGAGATAACTTGCTCAAGGAAGGGACCAGAAAACTAAAGCCTGGCATAGCGAAAGGAAAATTACAAGGAAACCAAATTTATAATATAAATTCCATAGGTAGCAAAGCTCAAGAGAAAAGGCTGCACAGTTATGATTGACTACATCACCCAGTAAGGTAAAGAGATAAGTTTGTCCTGGTATGAAAGAATGAAATTTCACGACCGTTAAGTTGAGCGAGCGAGCTTGACCAGATGTATATAAAGTAATCTCCATCTGTGCACTCTCCTGTATCCTCTGGTCTGGGACCAAGAGTCTGCCTTGCTGAGTATCTACAGTCAGCACTCTGGCTGGGCTGGCCAAGGATATTGCAGTTGTTGCATGCTCACATCACCAAAGAAAATTACAAAAATCAGTGGAACTCGGTGCTTCCATTCAAAGGGAGGGAACGTAGAGGGTTAATTACGTGCTCCCAGGTAAGTAAGGTTCGCTCACACGTTAAGGAGGGTCTCCTAACCTCCCATGTTACTTTTCCACGACATCATGAAACCTTGACAGAGATTACTTGTGTATGGAATTGCCATTGGTTTAGTCACTTGTTTGTCAGCTATTTGTCTATTCGGTCAAGGTCATTGGACAAAGGGAAACTAGACCAAATGATGGACTTCTTCACTGACAGGGGCTACCCGGCTAGTATCGTGCAGCAAGCACCGAGTTGACAGAACCCATCAACGGCATCAACTGAGAACCTGAAGCCAGGGAGTCTCTTCTTACCTTGTCTGTGATGGAACGAGTACTCTGAGCAGAGAAATTATGGATATTGCCAAAGAATTTCAAAGAGAACCTTTGTCGAGGATTCTTCCAGAAGGCACCCAGGATACAGCAGAAAAGGTATATATCTGTCGAATGAAAAAACAAAAGCTTGAAGAAAATAGGGATGACAAACAGGCCGAAGACAACGACAGGCCCAGACCAAGAGGTTAAGAAGAGGAGACGCCTGGTCACCAAGACCTGGGGCCAGATTCACGAAAGCACTTACGCAAGCACTTGCGAACCTGTACATCTTCTCAATGTTTGGCGACGTTGTTTCCAATTATTAAACAGTTAATGAGTTCTAAAGCACCAGGAGGCTGTTTATAACAATAACATCAGTTGAATGGGAAGTTTTCATGCTTGTAAACTGTTTAATAAATATAATCAAAGCCATCAATGATTAACGAAAGATGTACACGTTCGTAAGTGCTTTCGTGAATCTGGCCCCAGTTCTACAACAAAGCAGTTATATCTACAACAGAGATCATCCAATGACTTATGGATATTCCATAACAGGGGCTACCTTCCCCCTCCCCTCAGAGCAGGCCGTGGTTCTCCCCCCGAAGTGGGAACCAGATCAACAGACGCCACAATTTGAGGCAACCCAAGGATCGTCCGCCAAGTGTAACATTGGCCTTGGAGGAGTATTAGATTTTGATGACTGACACTACGAACAAAGGAATTATCGAAGATACTAAAGCTACAGAAGAGAACGATTATGGATACAATGGAGAAAAGATATTGGTACAACAACAAAGAGGTAAAGTCCCAAACAAAAGACTTAGTTCATTTCAAGATTCTCTGTTGTAAGAGTTATGATCTGGTTGGTCTATGTGATAAAAAACAAGCATTATAAAATATATTAAACAATATTGTTATATATTAGCATACTGTGCATATTTAGGCATTGGTTAGGTTGTGTGTTTTGGTTCTGATGGCAATTATTTGTATTCTTAGTACGTGGGTGGAACATTTTTCAACACTGTGGTTCGAACAAAAGTCGTCAGCAAATCACTGTTCGAGGAATGTTTGAACGTTTCCAGCGATGAGGAAAAACCGGTGGATAACATAAGTAATAACTGACGCAAAAACTCATACAGACCCAAGCATTATTCCAGGTGAAGTATTTGAAGGTTATGAATGTGGAGAGAGGGGCTTCGCGTGTCGCAAGAGGGGGGGGGGGGGAGGGACCGTCGTAAACATCTAACTACGGAACACCAACTATGAACCCGAGCCAACCGAAATTATCTCCAAGCAATACGTATGCACTACGCCACTTTGCAGTTTTTACAACTATGGCAATGTGTAGGTCGTATGCATCCCGCTTCAACCACATTGTAGAAGGTTGGACACCCACAAGAAAAACATCAAAATAACAATCCGCTTCAACGCCACTGGTACAATAAAGAAGTTGACCTGCCCTCTGTGTGACTATGCGTGTACTGTGAAGTAGGTGTGAGGAAATGTAGATTCCCTCGGCTAGTTTTCCTAGTTTTCTAGATTAGGCTAGTCGCTCTAGGGACTACAGTTAAGAAGTTTTCAAACTAACATACACTTGTGGGGTGTTGGATGAAACCTCTTGCTATGGACTATCATTTAAGACTAGTCAGAAGTCTGTGATTGCTCTGTAGAGAGAATTACAGAAATTTTCCTGTTTCTGTGAAATAGAATGGGAGTTGAAAGTGAGCGGGGTGAATAGGTACTTGTCTAAGACCGTTAGAGGGGGGGGGGGGGGAAAGGACAGAGGGGTGAACGTTGCCCCCCCCCCACCATGTGAGACATTGCGCCACTGTCTTTAGGTCTCCCCCTCCTTGTGACGTCACGGGACGCCTGAGGGTTAAACATTCCTTTAACAGTGATTCGATGACGACTTCTGCTCGTGACCCAAAGATATAACTCATCGGACAGTTCTAATACAAATAATGGCTAACAGAATCCTAACATCTTATCTAACCTACACCTAACTTAAATTGAAATTATAATATTAACTCTTATGCGAAACCAATTTTAATTACAAAATGTTAAAACTGATTAATGCATAAAAGTGGAGGGTAGGGACGGCGACAACTAACGAACCTGGCCTGAGGACGGGTTGCTGCAAATGAGCATTTAGCCATTGGTGCTCATTTGGAAATTAGCAAAGGCTACTTTACTACAGTTCAAGCCGTCCATGATTGGCCAAGGTTCACCCAAACTTGAAATTTACGGTCAAGACACAGATGAAGGAGCTACCCTTCCTAGGTATGTGTGTGTACACTCATCTTGTACTTGCAGGGGTTGAGCTCTGGCTCTTTGGTCCCGCCTCTCAACTGGTGTACAGATTCCTGAGCCTACTAGGCTCTATTATATCTACATTTGGAACTGTGTATGGAGTCTGTCTCCACCACATCACTGCCTAATGCATTCCATCTGTTAACTATTATGCCACTGAAAAAGTTCTTTCTTACATCCCTGTGGCTCATTTGGGTTCTCAGTTTCCACCTGTATCCCCTTGTTCGCGTACCCCCCCCCCCCTCCCAGTGTTAAACAATTCACCTTTATGTACCTTGTCGATTCCTCTTAGAATTTTGAAAGTAGTGGTCATGTCTCCCTGAGCTCTCCTATCTTCCAGCTACGTTAGGTTCATATCTTGCAGCCTTTCCTCGTAACTTGTGCCTTAATTCTGGGATAAGCCTAGTGGCATACCTTAGAACTTTTTCCAGATTAGTCCTGTACTTGATAAGGTATGGGCTCCATGCTAGGGCCGCATACCCCAGGAATGGTTTTATATCGGTGGTATACAAGGTTCTGACTGATTCCTTACACAGGTTCCTGAAGGCAGTTCTGATGTTAACCAGCCTCGCATATGCCGCCGATATTTTTATGTGGGCTTAAGGAGGCAGGTTTGGTGTGATCAACTCTTAAATTTTTCTTATTGTTTCATGGAGCACTTCATCTCCCATTCGGTATGTTGTTTCTAGCCTTCTGTTTCTACTGCCTAGTTTCATTCTTACATTTTCTCGGGTTGAACTGTAGAAGCCATTTGTTGGACCATTCATTCAGTCTAAATCATCTTTTATCCTCGTACTATCCTCCGCTGCCTTAATCATCCTCAATTTTTGCATCAGCAAACATTGAGAGGAACGATTCTATTCCCTCTCGGAGATCATTTACATATCAAAAACAGTATAGATCCAAGGACTGAACCCCAGTGGGACTCCACTGGTGGCACTTCGTCAATCTGAGACCACGCCCCTTCCTGTGACTATCTTCTGTTGCTTAGGTACTCCCTTATCCAATCGAGTACCTTCCCGTTACTCCTGCCTGCATCTCCAGTTTGTGCACTAGTCATGTGTGGTACTGTTTTACTTTCTTTACTCCTGTTGCATGAAGGTGCTTTTTTGCAATCCAAAAATCCGCAGTCTGCCCACCCCTCTCTTCCTAGCCTGATTTCTGTTGCCTGGTCGTAGAGTTTAATTAATCCTTTGAGGCATGATTTGCCATCCCTGAACCCATGCTACTGATGTGTTACAAATTTCTTTCGCTCCAGACGTTCCCCTGGCTTTTCTCGCATAATCTTTTCCATCAACTTGCATGGGATGCAAGTTAGGGACACTGGCCTGAAGTTTAGTGCTTCCTGCCTATCCCTCTTGTTGTATATAGGGACTATATTAGCAGTCAATTTTTGGCAGCTCCCCTGATAAAAGTGATTTGTTATACACTATGTAGAGGGGCAGGCACAGTGCTTCTGCTCCTTTAGTATCCATTGAGAGATTCCATCCGGGCCTATAGCCTTTGTCACATTCAACTTTACCAAAAGCTACCTCACCGCCCCACTAGTATTCCAAAGATCCTCTAGCAGTGCCTGATTATCTATTCTTTCTCTTATCTCTGGGACTCCTCCTCACTCTAATGTGAAGTCCTCCTGGAATTTTTAATCGAGTTCCTCACACACTTCCTTGTCGTTTGTAGTTAATCTGTCTGCCCCCATCCTCAGTTTCATTACCTGTTCCTTCACTGTTTACCTCCTGATGAGGCTGTGCAGTAATTTAGGTTGAGTCTTTGCTCGCCATGTCATTTTCATACTGCCTTTCAGCCTCTTTTCACACCCTAACATTCATTCCTGGCACACTTTCTCTGCTCTCTAGTGTTTTTATTTCAACAGTTTCTCCATGCCCTTGCACTTTGTTAGCTTACATCTCTGATTAAACCATGGGATTCTCATCTGGACTAAATTTTTGTTCTCTTTTGGACTGGGACGAACTTGTCTGACCTCCTTTCACTTCTGTGTGTTGTAGTCCATCATGCCTTAGGCCGTCTTTCCTCCGAACTTTGCTTCAAGTTATATCTGTTAGGAATTTTCTTATCTCATCATAGTTTCCCTTTCGGAATGCCAGCCTTTTGTTTTCTGGGCAGGCCCTTGTGTACAATAACCCTTCTTTGACCAAATACTCTAACATCAGTATACTCATTCTCTCAGCGGCTTCGAAACCTAGTTTCCCTTTCATTGGAGTCATTTATAGAAGACGACTAGATCGAGTCTTGGTGGTTGATCATTTCTTCTCATTCTTGTGGGTCCCCCGACATGCTGGCCAAAAGTTTCTTGTCGCCACTTCCAGCAGTTTAGCTCTCCATGTTTCCTCACCTCCATGCAGTTCCTTATTTTCCCAGTCTATTCTTCCGTGATTGTCCCCCCCATGAGGAGCAGATGGGATCTATTTTCACAGGCAGCATTGGCTACTCTTGCAATTATGGTGCTGACTGCCATGTTTGTCATACTCCTGCTTGGGGTCTTCTGTTTGGTGGAGGGTTATATATCACTGTTATAACTACTCTCGGACCTTCTATCGCCATGGTACCTGCTATGTAGTTTCTGAACCCCTCACAGCCTGGGATAACCATCTCCTCGAAACTCCATTCCTTTCTTATCAGTAGGGGCCACTCCGCCTTCTCTTTTGCCTTCCTTCCCTCCCTCCCTCCCTCTCCTTATTACAGTGTATTCCTGGGGAAACACCACATCTGTTATAATTCCTGAGTTTTGTTTCTCTGAGCCCAATTACATCCGGGTTCCCTTGTGCCCTATCCCCTAAGCTCACTTGCCTTGCTTGTAATTCCAACTATGTTCGAGTACATTACCTTGAAACTGACTTCCATCCTCATTTTCTGTTGGTTTCACTGGAATTGGGGGCCAAGGGGTGTCTGGGGTGGGAGGGCCTAGGAATGTGGACCTGGGGATCTGGTGTGAAAAGGGGCTGGGAAGATCCTGAATGGGGAAGCTAGGAGGGTCTGGGTTGGCCTTGGGATGGGGGAGAAGGGGCATGTGAGGGTTTGGGAGGAAAGGGGAGTCTGGGGTGGGGCAGCAGGGATGGAGGAGGGGGGGGGGAGGTTGTAGGTGGGAGAGTTTGGGAGGGGGTGGGGATACTGGGGGAGGGCATGGGGTGTAGGAACGGAGAGGGCCTAGGGGGGGGGTGCGTTGGGGAAGGAGGGCATGAGGGTTAACATGGGGGCTTGGGGTCGGGGAGCTGGTGGGTGGCTTAGTCTGGGGACGGTCTCAACTGGTGGGGTGGGGAATGATCATGGGGCGAGTTTATGGGAGGTTTCCGTTATATTCCTCCCTGGGGATGCTGGCCTGCTGGTGAAGGGATTCACCATTAACCTCATGTTACACCACTAAATGTTCAAATTACGGGCCAGAAGAATAGTTTACCACACAAGTGGTTAATGCATAGAGTACTTTACAACATACCTATTAGAAGATCACCGCTTCAAGGTATAAACTATCACAATTATTAAACGTGTTTCCTTCACCTATTGTACTTATGTGGGAATATATATTTGCGCTATATAATGATCAACTGCAATCCGAGAGAGGTTTTTCTAAATTTTAATCTTCCATACCTGCTGTGCCGTGGTACGAGACCAATTTCTTGGGTCTGGTTGACCATACCTGCAGTGTTGTTGTACTGATGAACCATCGTACATACCTGAAATTACACATTATATTAAATACCCCTAATTACTAACTTGAACACATTTATGTAAAGTTTAAGAAATATCCCGCTAGACAATCGATCAGGTCAGACATTGGATGAACTAAAGTGCCGACTTACCACGGAATGGCAAAAGCCAACCTCAGATGACACAGCCCGTTCTCAACACAACGGCCAAGTGGTCGTTAACCCGGCAGCCAAACATTAACGTGAAGAACGCTTCACATTTAATGAGTCCTCGGTCTATACTCGTTCGTGCACTGACCCACAACAGTTCATACATTTTAACACAAGAATTATTTAAAATGGTTTTTGATACGTGAACTATTATACATTATTATTTATTAGGCGAGGGAGACAGGTTGGAATACACTCGTGCTATAATTTCCTTCAACTATCAGACCTATGGACAATATAAATATACAGTAATATTTACTTATATTCAACAAAATATAGTACTTGGTTACACTGGACGTTAATGTTAATTAAGGCGTCTCTGGGATTGGCTGCAGCGTGGACGACACTGACTCAGGATGGTTAGTTTTATTGGGGGGGGGGGGTGTATGTGACAGTTGATAGATTAAGTCTTTGGTCTGTATTTCAAGGATTGAAATCTGATAGTTCACAAGAAATACTTTATAATTGTCAGCATTTAACTATATTAATTTCGTAATTTTTTCCCCACCTGCTTTTGGTCGAACGGTCAACTTCATATATATAGTCAAGACACGAGCGGCTGTTATGGAACCGTTAATCTCTCATCAGTCTTTTAGAAGTTAATTTTATTTTAATAAGCTTTACCAAAAGTCTTCAGGTAGGTAAAATTCTCTACTAATAGCCAAAGATATATTATTCAATATGATTATATTTACAAATGAGTAAACCTGGGA
>NC_091161.1:41147458-41150574 GCF_040958095.1 Procambarus clarkii
TTCAAATGCCCACTTGGGGACTGTAAGCTCCAAAAAACCCAGTATATAGGCAAGACAACAACATCTCTTTCTAGGCGTTTAACGATGCATAAGCAACAGGGCTCCATTAAGGAACATATAATCTCTTCCCATAACCAAACCATCGCCAGAGAAATCCTAGTAAACAACACAGAAATCATCGATAGATACAGCGATAGCAGGCGGCTTGACGTTTGCGAGGCACTACACATCAAGAAGTCAACACCAGCAATCAACAGCCAATTATTGCACAACTATATTCTACCCACCTCAAGACTCCGCTCCAATATAGAAGCATCAAGAAATATGGACCAATAGGCTTTCTACAAACACTTCTATTCAATACCCATTGTTTCTGTTCTGTCTTGTGTTGATACTTTTAATACCCTATTAATATCCCCTATTGTTCTGTCTTGTGTTAATGCCACATCACCCTTCCCACCTCACTCAAATGTAGATATAAAATCAGAGAAACGCAAGTTCTAATCAGTTGTGTATTTGTGAAGTCTTTGAAAATGTAATAAGTTTTACGAAACGCGCCCGTGTCGCGTCAGACTAGAAATAAAAATGAATTTTGGAGAAGTGATTTTTGATTTACCTCCAACAGTGAAGCGTAATGTACGAAAGATTGAGAAAATTCGTGTTAGAATTATTAATCTTACTTTTTCGGTCATATTTAATAATATACATATATATATATATATATATATATATATATATATATATATATATATATATATATATATATATATATATGTACACACATATATATAAACACACATATATATATACACACATATATATACACACACATATATACACACATATATATACACACATATATATACACACATATATATACACACACATATATATATACATATATATACACACATATATATATATACATATATATACACACATATATATATATATACACATATAAACACATATATATATATATATATATATATATACACATATAAACATATATATATATACACATATATATACATATATATATACACATATATATACACATATATACACATATATATATATACACATATATATTCACATATATATATTGTGACGATAATCTCCTTCAAGAGATTGAGCCTGCTCTTCCCTCCACAATTACGTCGTTAAAACTATATAAAACTACTATGGAAGAAATGTCCAACAACGACAACACCAGCAAGGTTTGCCAGAGCGCAAAACGTATGCAGCCAGAGACACCTGCTCAGACTCAAACCGCCAAACTACCTGTCTTACTACCGGCTCCGCTGATTGGTCGCCGGCCGGGCTGCAACTGCACTCCACCCCCCCATACTACTTGATGTCTGGGGTCGCCACGACCTCAGACCTCAGAATATTCTGTGCTTCCGCGGTTACCACTCCTCCCGGCTAGACGTTAGCGTATACTGCAACCCGTTCTCGCAAATTTAGTAAGTCAATATTGACTTATTAAATATGTGCATAGGTGACATACTTAACATAATAGTTTCCCTTGA
Source organism: Procambarus clarkii (assembly GCF_040958095.1). Classification (NCBI taxonomy): domain Eukaryota; kingdom Metazoa; phylum Arthropoda; class Malacostraca; order Decapoda; family Cambaridae; genus Procambarus; species Procambarus clarkii. The sequence continues at coordinate 41,148,991 of NC_091161.1, forward strand.
AAAGCTTCATAGAAAACACCGACCTTACCTAACCTACTTAGTATGTTAAGATAAGCATCTTATTGCTTCGTAATTACAATTATTACCTAACCTATACCTATAATAGGTTTAGTAACAATTGTAATTACGAAGCTATAAGATGCTTATTTTAACATACTAAGTAGGTTAAGTAAGGTCGGTGTTTTCTATGAAGCTTTTCAAGGGAAACTATTATGTTTAGTATGTCACCTATGCACGCAACTAATAAGTCAATATTGACTTATTAAATTTGCGAGAACGGGTTGTATACTGAGAGAGGTGGTAGCTTAAAGCCAATATTCCAGCACCTTCCATTTATTTTTGTATTGCACTTGTTATTTTGTCTTAACGTAACTTTTCATTGTGTCATTTAATTATTCTTATTATTTTGATTGATTGATTTTATTATACGAATTTGTTTGTCCATTTTTTTCATGTTTTGATTTATTTAACGTAATTAAAATTTCATTGTTAAAGTTTACTTGTGTTTTGTGTGTCTTCTCCTTACCTTACCACAGACGAAGTTCCAGTTTTTTCTATTTTTTTTTATATGTGACGAGGCCATACCCCTAGCCTTAAACAGCCGAACACCAACGCGTTACCGTCACAATATACACATATATATATACACATATATATATATATTGGTGTATACTGGCAGCAGGTTTTCTTTCAAACATGTTTCATTGAATATGACCGCATATTCTGTATTTATTATTTTCTGGTTTAGGGCTTCTATCCCTCTATTTTCTTAGCATCAGGGCTTAATTGAAATAGGAGTTCTCCAAAACTCATTTTCGTACTTTTAAGGTGAAGAAAAGAAGTGATTTACTATAGAGTGTATTACACTTATTTGTATAATTTGCACGACGTTTCGAACCTCCATGGTTCATTCTCAAGTGAACAGATCTTACAATACTAGTTGATTTTATACCCGCATTAGGTCAGGTGATAATACAATGAAGGTGAAAACATGGGGGGGATACATAAGGGATAAACATGGGGGCTGCAGAAGGCTTATTGGCCCATACGAGGCATCTCCTATCTAAACACAAAGATTAATCCAGTGTAATTGGCCTGTTATGTTGGACATTGTCTTCTGTGTTGGCATCGATATGTTCTTGTCTTGTCCTTACTCTCATGGTGGGTAGAGTAAATAGTTCCGTGATTTGGGTGTTCATGGTGGGTCGCTCTATTCTTATGTGAATTGCCTCCAGAATTTGTAATCTTCTTGAATCTTGGGTTTTGTCTATTATGCAAGTATTCTTGTTCAACATTTCTCTTGTTAGAGTAATGTCATGGGCTTGTCTCATGTGATTCCTAGGGGCACCAGATTGAAGATGGCATGTCAAACGCCTCGTCAGCTTGGTCGACGTCATACCTATGTACTTACATTGAAGGTTACATCCTTCGTGGGGGCAAGTGTACATGTATACAACGCTTGACTGCTGTAGAGGGTTCTCCGTCGGCTTCGGGCTGTTTTTGATAAGGAGTTCGGAAGTCTTCTTGGTCTTGTAGAATATTATCAGGTTTATGTTTTGGTTAGTAGTGCTTTTTTACTCCTTT
>NC_091161.1:41161074-41241074 GCF_040958095.1 Procambarus clarkii
AAAAATTCAAATTACTGTACAAAAATTAAAAGCCTCCTACTATATTAAATGTTACGTATATCATTAATCTTAAACAATCAGAAATCTTAAATTTTTTTACACAAACTGTACTTATTATATTTAATGTAATGTATACATTACATTAAATTTAATTAGTATACATAAATGTATACATTAGTATACATAAATGTATACATTAGTATACATAAATGTAATGTTATATTTTTATTTACCTGACAATACCAAGCATGTCCTTTTGCATGTAGGACTCCTAAAAATGGCTTTGCTTGACCAATGTGAAAATGTGATTGTTTCTGAGCCACAGTTAAGGCCCATGGCCAATATTTGCAAATTATGTCTTGACAAATAAACTTTACGTATTTGAAATACATAATTTGCAAATAGTGGGCATAACTGTACAGCTCTCCTTGTTACATATTCAAGGTGTGGAGGATAATACCATGTCGACAGGAGGCCATGCTGATTCCTATTTCATCCAAACTTTGGAATGAAAGAGGCTTATTTTGAGCAGCTTTCCATGTAGACACTCCACACGTGTGCTTACTCTGTTAAACAAAAATATTTATAGTAACTAAATAACCAGTTGGTGAGCATGATTATAATTATGTAGGACGGGTAGAAGGTAGAGATTATTTTGCGCGATAGGCATTGTTGTTGCACATAAGAATTTCTATGGGTTATATTTCCTTATTCAATATATATAAACTATAATGAAAAAATACAAAAATGGCCACCATATGTTATAGTCGCCAAACAGTTATTAGGTAAAATTGAAGGTTTCTCAATATATAATAAAACTCACCTTAGTTTTCAAGCTCTGAATAGTGCCAACATGAGCTTGACCATCTTCATCTTTGCTGAAGATACTATCAGAATAATAGGGGTTTCTGATACCTCTGCAATGATAATTCAGAAATAATTATTTGTTGTCTGTAACAATTAATCTCTGCATTTTTTCTTCTTTTTTGCCAGTCAGAAACACTTGGCTGAGAATCTTTAATTTGTTCAAGTTCTGCAGCAAGTACTTTGAAATATGGGATTACAAATTAGTAAGAAAAATTTGTAAGTGAAAGGAATGATTAGTATAATATGTTAAACAAAATTTCATAGGCATTAAGCACAATTTTTGTACATAATATTTATGATGTGTGTCCATTAAATAAACCCTCATTTAAATACCAACAAATGATGTTGGGACATACCAACATCAAATGATTCCAAAGTTTCTTCACCAGCTGCCAAATAACTTTGAGTGTACGTTCTGCCACTAGTAGAATAGCCCGCTTTTTGAATGTGTGGTGGTGAAAGTATAGCAGGCAGAATGGGTGGCACATTTGAAGATTTAAGCATGGTACATAATTGCAAATTGTATACAAGTATTAATATTTTCAGACAAATCTCAAGATATTACTATAACTAACTTTATGCTACCAAGTTGTTCAGTGTTATAGTAATTTAATCTCCATAATTGTCTAGCATACACTTAAAAATAGGCAACAAATATTATTGGAAAGTGCACAAATAACAGCTGTAGAAATATTGTTAAAAAAAATAATAGAAGATTACCATCAGATTGGGGTGCAGCTGGTCTTTGTTTTGAATTAATGTGTGATACATCCTGTATGTTATCTTTTTTCTGTGTCTTGTTTGTCACCTTTATTGAGTTTGGTTCCTCCACGTTTAAGAGTCTCTTCAAGTACTCATTTCTTTGTATCATTGCAGCACGTGCTTTCTGGTACTCACGTTCAAGATGTTCTCTAGTCATCACTGCTATTCTCCGGTGAAATTCTGAAGAGAAAATAATAGTGTTCGAAGGAAAAGTACAAGAACAAAACAAGAAAATTATGCTTATGCAAAATTATGCTACAATGTACCTATTAATAATCTTAAAATTTGCTACAAATTACCTACTTATAATTATGTGTTAAATTATGGACTTTCCCATAATGATATGCATGTTAGTGGCATTACCTATACTGCCTACCTGGAGCCCCCTAGAGAGATAGTGACACAAGTTAAGGTAATCCCTTTAGTAAGGTGCTGGGTCAACATAAATAAGCTATAACTAATAAGGACACAAATCAATATGTTCATTTAACAGTGGTATTAACATTTATATAAATATAGCTAAGAATAAGTTTTTACAAGTGTAACAAAGTGAAAGAAATGTATGAAAATTTTGATGATATATTAAAATGCTCATTGATTGAACCTGTCTTCCTATATATAAAGTATAAAAATAGTAAACACAGTACCATTATTGTTGTCTGTAGTTATTTTTGGAACATCTGGTATGTACAGCATACTGTCAAAATCCGATGATCTATCTGAAAAATAGATTGGTAGCGTAAATATTTGAATTCATTGCATAGCCTTTTATACAAACAAAAAAGAAAAATTGTACAGAAAAGCTAACACAACATTATAACACCTTTCTGTGGTACTTTCTATGGTACAAAAGAAAACAAACCTGACAGAAGAACTATGCATACTGCTGAAAATACTTTCCACAAAATATCTGAACCAAGGGATAGTACCCCGAGATTTTGAATATGAAAATTTCACCCTTACAGTATTTAAAAAAAAAAGCAGAAAGAGTTAAGCACAAAACTAATGTTCGATCAGCTAGGTATAACACATCTGCAAGCTCATGGCGAAAATCCTAAGGGAGGGAATCATTTACCATCTTTCAGTGAACAATCTTATTCAATCTACACACCATGGTCTTCTTAAAAACAGATGCTACCTTATAAACCTCCTCACTTTTGGGACATGGTAACATGGTACTCAGATAAAGGGTTTCCGGTGGATGTAGTATACATGGATTATGCTAAAGACTTTAATAAGGTACCACATGGAAGACTAGCAAGGAAATTACAGGTTCATGAAAAAAATTGTAAAGTGCACAAAACAATAGTTAAAACAAAGAGAGCAAAAGGTCATACTAAATGGGAATGAATATGAAGAAATGTGGTAAGTTGAGTACCTCAGGGGTCCATTTTTAAGTCTAAAATATTTTTCATATATTGAACATCTATGACATAGAAAAGAATATAATATAATCAACCACATCCTCATATTTGCAAATGCCTGGCATTTCACGAGCACTTTGTCCGGGGTTTATATTCTAGCCGGGGAGGATTTACTGGGTTAGGCTAACCTAACCTAACCTAACTTAACCAAACCAAACCAAGTATCTCAAGTTACAAATATCTCTGGGAATTCATATTATCTGCTGTTGTAGAATTGACAAAATGGACAGTGTCAACAAAATTATTCCCACATACTCCGTCACTATGTGATGGAGTATACATAGAACAGGGGACTGTAACAAATGTTCTGGCATAAAACTTTGTACAGTTTAGTAATTTCTTACCGTTTGATGTACTAGGTAGATCCATGTGTGGTGAAGTTTTATAGCTGGAGCTGGAAGATCCTGTCGAGATGACTTCTTCAAAGAGACTAATAGCTTCCACACACATTGTGTCTTGAGTCTTCCAGTACTTGGCCTACAGTTACCAGATCTGATTTACAGAAACTAGTGAACTATGGAGATAAGATTGTTAATAATATACTTTTTTTGAGATTCATATGACTTGCAGCTTAAAAACCAACCTTATTTTAAAATAGTACACTAAAGTACATAGCAAATTGCGAAATTCGTAGCTTTAACTACTTTAAAGCTAAATTCTCAAGCTTTGAAAATAAGCACAATTTGCTATTTTAAGCGGAATCTGGCAACTCTGATTTAGCATGTAAACATTGACTTGCATTCACAATGTAGTTATTTATTTTTCAACAATTTAAAAAGAGTTATGAAAATACACACATTGGTACATTATTGCAAAGGCACTATACTAATATATATATATATATATATATATATATATATATATATATATATATATATATATATATATAAATTGTTGCAAGTCGAGCAACAAATATTTTACATTGAACAACAAATGAGATTGGAAAAGCAGTATTGCCAAAATAGACCCCAGACACACCCTGTGGGTAGTAATGGACCCCCATACCGACCCTATGAGGGGTAGTGGACCCCATAATAACACTATGGGCGATAGTGGACACTATACAAACACTATGGGCGGTAGTTGACTTCATAGAGACCCTGTGGGCGGTAAGGGACCCCCTATCAACCCTGTGAGCGGCAGTGGACCCCCTATCGATCCTGTGGGCGGCAGTGGACCCCCTACCGACCCTGTGGGCGGCAGTGGACCCCTACTGAACCTGTGGGCGGCAGTGGACCCCCTACCGACCCTGTGGGCGGCAGTGGACCCCCCCTATCGATCCTGTGGGCGGTAGTGGACCCCCCCTATCGACCCTGTGGGCGGCAGTGGACCCCCTATCGATCCTGTGGGCGGCAGTGGACCCCCTACCGACCCTGTGGGTGGCAGTGGACCTCCTACCGACCCTGTGGGCGGTAGTGGACCCCTACCGACCCTGTGGACGGTAGTTGACTTCATAGCGACCCTGTGGGCGGTAGTAGACCCCATACCGACCCTGTGGGTGGCGGTGGACCCCATACCGACTCTGTGGGCGGCAGTGAACCCTATATACTAATCCTGTGGGCGATACTGTACCCTATAGTCATCCTGTGGGGGCAATGGACGCCATACATATCCAGTGGGTGTTATTGTACCCCATACTTATTCTGTGGGTGGTTGGAGCCCCATACCCATCCTGTGGGTTATAGTGGACCCCATACTCATCCTGTGGGTGGTATTGGACCCCATACCCATCCTGTGGGTGGTTGTGAGCCCATACCCATCCTGTCGGTGGTAGTGGACGTCATACACATCCAGTGGATGGTATTGGCTCCCATACCCTTCCTGTGGGTGGAAGTGATCCCCATACCCATCCTGTGGGTGGATGTGACCCCCATACTCATCCTGCGGGTGTTATTGGACCCCTTACCCACCTAACAGGTGGTAGTGGACCCTATACTAATCCTATAGTTTCCTATAATCCACACCATACCATCCTGTTTGCAGTAGTTTACCCTATATACATTCCAACATAACATCGTTTTCTGTTAGCGTTCCTACAAAACATTCTTTAAAGATTTCTAAAGCACAAACTATGGTATATAATATTGATTGGTGAAGCACTGTTATTCTATGTAATAATTTATTGTGCTTATTATAATTTACTAAGAACAACTAATATTTCTCAAAACAAAACTACGAGCCTTCAATAGGATGTAGCTGATCTGTAATATTATAAGAGCATGGACAATAGTAGGTGAATTTCACAACCCATGTGGGACCTGAAAACTAAAATTTTCGTTATAATTGAACCAATCACGACTATTCAGCTATCTACGTTGATGGACGAGTACTGTGAGACGTAAATTGGTACGTGAGGAAGAGTTTGAGCCTTGGTAAAAAAGTTAACTGGGAATATATCACATATGTACTAAATCACATTCCACATATTGACTTTAAGCATTAAATCATATATGTGCTGTCTTGTGTGAGAACGGGTTGGTTGTTTAATAGATATTTCTTTTATTTATCAACCCAACCTAACTCTCCTAACGTAACTGTGATGTGTTTGTCATCCAGTATATTAAGCACCATATATTATGCTGCATATAATAATGTTGAAGAAAAAGGTTGACAAAGTAATTTACATATATTTTAAATATTGATAGCGGGTATTGAGGGTAATCTAGTGTTAATTATACTGACTGTTAAATCATAAATCTCCGATGTAAAAACGAACACTAAAATTTGAGTTATTATAATGCGTTCTTGAACTCACACAATAAAAATCTGTAATAACTTAAAAAAGCCCTCATGCGCACAGGCAACCTATGCACTGGGCATTCCCAGGCACACGCACCAGAGAACTAGGCTCTACATTATAAAACCATGTAGGCCCTACTGATCTTTGGGGTTCCAGGGGCTTCCACTAAAGCCTACAGGGTTCAGTAGAACCGAAGGTTGCAGTCCTTTGACCACATCATGGCCTGGTTGTCTGGGGCGTGTTCCTGGTAATGCATCGCGCATAGGTTCGAATCCTCACCACGGCTCCATATTTCCTCATTGATACATCAGGTTAGTGTGATTGCTCAGTGTATCAGAGGTACATGTCAATCTTACTGGATGGGTACTCAACCCTCTCGAGGGGATCCTTTTCTTAACACTGTGACGTGCCTCACCAACATGGCTTGTCTCACCCCAAATTTCAACGATTTACAAAGGCTCCAGTCAAGATACAGATATAAACTATATATAACAGAGCATTTAATCTCGACAAAGGATTAAAATGTGCGTTGTTAAATAGATATTTCTTTTATTCTTACCGACTCTCCTGAGGACAACTGGCCCAGTGTAGGACACGCCAGGAATGGGTCAGGTAATCTTCGTCTCCAAGACTCGGCCTTCACCTGTTCAGGCACTGACAGGCACATTGATGTGGACTATGGTGCATGGACTAATCGGTGATAGACAATTCAACACACAAATAGTATGTTCTTGAAAATCAAATCCACATCCAGGTGTCCTTATTAACACAAGATGGTGGCTGTGACCACAGATGGGTGGCCACTGCGGTCAAGCACTTACAGCTGCCCGAGGTTCAGGAACCACCAGGAGGAGGATGATGGTAACGTTTGTACCTGTAGTACTGAGGCTTGAAGCTGCTAGAGATTGCTGGTGACGTACACAGTCGGGGACATGTGTAAGAATATGGTACTTGGCTGCTCTTGTGGACAATCCATGCATAGCATCTGTTGAACTTAATGTTCTCGTATTAAATATTCTCAGACGAAACATTCTGGGTTCGCGGCAATCTCCAGTGATATGAGGAAAGGGGGATTTCCATAGCTGTTGATATTACATGTTGACTGCATGTGTGTGTCCTCCAGGAGTGCGTGCGGCCAGGAGTGTTCTAGACTCTTTAATAATTGGGAGTGATCAAACATGTTTGGTATCTGTGTAAAGGCCATGACGCTAATATAAATATTACATAATAACTTGGTCTATCAATTAAGAATTGAACGAAGATATAATGCAAATTACGAGTAGTGAAGCATCAGGCGAGAGATAGTCGTAACTAAGAACTATAGGCTGTGGAGAAAGCTCATAATGACCTACATTACTAGGATGAGCCGATCACCAGCCATGAGACTCGCCGCCGGCGTCACTGTGTGGGTGTGGGGAAAAAAAAGAAAAAAAAAGTAGTTAGTAAACAGTTGATACAGTTGAGAGGCGGGCCGAAAGAGCAAAGCTCAACCCCCGCAAACACAACTAAGTGAATACTGGTACAGCAGGCCGCACACGGGTTTGTTCTCTGGGAAACTTCAGATTCTGAGCAACCATCGGCTCAAATCCTTGCAGTTTTGTGAGGAACAACCCACCAATACCCAGACTCAAAGCTGCTGATGTAACCTGTTGACTGTATTCCTGCTGCCGACTGCCAGGAGTGTGTGCTGCAATATTTTTTGCAAGTAAAGTTGCAGATTTCTTCTGCAAATCTAGGATAAATACCGTTGCAGACTATCTGTTGTACACCTGGCTAGTTTTCTGCACAGTGGTCGGGTCACCCGGCTCCCAATGATCTATTATTTTCGTGTGTCTGAGGGCCGTATCACTGAGCAAGTCGTTACCTTGTGAGCAGTGCCACACCATTAAAGGTGTACTGATCTTCACAGGAAAAGGTAGACCAAACTGCTCAACTAGGTGTTAGGTATCCCAGATTCCACCTGGGAAAGTCGTTTTACGACTTCCATTGAAAGGAAATAAATTTATTCAGACCTAGGAGTGTCTCAGTCATTAGGTAGGAATGTGAATCGGCTCTCACTACGGAGAGACGTCAACAGGAAGTCAAAGAGGAAATGGAAACAGTTTCCAGACAACGAGGGACAGTTCACTGAGGTTACAGTAAGTAGAGAAGAAAACTGCTATCGAGGCTACACCAAGTGCTTCTATACTAAGTACTACTACCAAGTAGTAGTACCAAGTACTACTTCTACTGAAAGCAGACGTGGATTGTTTTACCGGTCGTTTCAACCGTTAACAGGAGCTGCCCTTAATGTCCCAATACGTTTTCTACTGTTCTGATGCTAGAAAGAATAATAATGGCAGAAGTTAATAATAATAATCACGAAATAATGGAACCAAATTAGACCATTTTCGAACTAGAGAAAATAATAAATTATGGTTTGTGAATTAGGTTGTAGATTAATGTTACAAATTCAGGGCAATGTTGGTTAGCAACCAAAGTGTCCTCTCGAATAATGCATCCCATTTTAACGTCAAAATTCCAAACAGCAATTTAGTTCATCATTTTATGTCCGTCGTGGCAAATACAGAGGACGGGCTGATGTAACCGGCGTGTGACTGCTGAAGTGATTTAAGTGTATGTTAGTGTTTCTTTATTATTATTCTCAAGTTCATTATAAGCAAACTACCAAGACTGGATGTGTTGATCAAAGGCTGCTTCAGCGTCTATGTATTTCATTATGTCCTTCTCATTGTAAATATCAAGTAAGACTACTGTCCTAGGGAAGCTTAATTTTAAGAAGCGACTAAAAACATTATTTACCCAAAACACATTGGTTGTGCAATGGTTTAAGAGACGGGAACACAGCTTCTCTACAAGATATGGAATTACATGCTGAATTTGGTAAATGAGTCACACGTTGTTAAAACATGTTTTATTTCATAATATTATATAGTTTATATTTCATTGTTTATATTAAACAATGAAATTACAACATTATATTTCATTGTATATATTAAACAATGAAATTACAACTTGGAATTTCTGAGATAAATTTTTTAGGGTTTTTAATATATTTAGACATGAATTCGAGTAATTCTCTGGAACTGTGCAAGCGGCCTCGAACGCCCGTAACGTCTAGATGTGACACCAGCTGTATTGACATTTCACGTGTAAGGTGTTCGTTATTGTCGTAAAGTTGAGGAACAATATTTGTTAATGTCTGAGTTTGTCAGCCCGGGGTACTACATCCTTGAGCTTCACTATATATCCCAATTCTCCATCACTTAAGAAGTCTGGGATATCAACAGTGATGTCATTGATTGAACGTTTGTGTCTGGCTGTCAAATATTTTGCCTCGAAGTTGAGCATCATGAGGGAGTCGCCTTCCTCTATGATCACTGATGGTATGTCAAGTCATGTCATGGGTTAACTTAATGTGTTAACGAACGTTTCTGATGAACGGTTTGCTTTAAGCATGTTGAGCATCTGGATGGGGTCGGCATCCTTCACGACCTCTGGTGGTACATCTAGCAAGTTGGACAGTGCGGGGCAGAAATTCTTTCTTCGCTTTTAAATGTTCCGGAAATAGATTTTGAAGCTCTAAAGGCAAACTGGGATTTCGTTTAATTGTTCTGTGTTCTTTCCTAGGTTTCCTTGGACATAAACGAATTGCAGTTAACACTTTCTTCGGGATCCAGAGGCTCATGTTTTCCATAGATGTAAGCCTTCATAACTGCAGTCGCCATCACTACAGAAATGCAGTATAATCTCCACATTTTTCCAGTAGTAAAGTGATGCACTCGAACTCTGACGATGATTTACTGATCTAGCTGCACTGCTCTAAATAACAGAGCGTCGCTTGCGTTAATGTCCGAAGGTGGAAAATGGTCAGATGGGTTATCTTGAGAGGTTATCTTGAGATGATTTCGGTGTTTTAGTGTCCCCGCGGCCCGGTCCTCGACCAGGCCTCCACCCCTAGGAAGCAGCCCGTGACAGCTGACTAACTCCCAGGTACCTATTTTACTGCTAGGTAACAGGGACATAGGGTGAAGGAAACTCTGCCCATTGTTTCTCGCCGGCGCCTGGGATCGAACCCAGGACCACAGGATCACAAGTCCTGTGTGCTGTCCGCTCGGCCGACCGGCTCGCCTAGTTGAAGTAGTTGGGTAGTTGAGGACTTGGAGTCTGTAGGTCCTATGATGACCAAATTGAGTGATTGATTGATTAAGATGAAGCCACCCAAAAGGTGGCTCTGGCATGAATAGCCCGAAAGTGGAGGCACTTTGGAACCATTACCAATAGCTGAAACTGGAGATCTGTGAATGGATGGATTTTTTTTTTGGGGGGGGGGAGGACAAGGGGGGGCGGTCACGGAGGGCAAGCAATACTAATTATAAAGCTGGTGAGTTAATGAAGGCCTCTAGATCTTCAGTGTTTTCTTAGTCCGAGTCTTGCTGCTAGTTGACATGGCTGTTGTCATTGGAGTTCGGTGATGTGGCCTCCATGAGGAGATCTTGCACGCACTAGAGAAAGTGTCGTGGCAATGGAGCTCTTAATGAAATTTCCTCGTCTGCGGAGTCCGTGACGTATTTCGTTGTTGAGAGTTTTGGCCTCATAGCATGAGGTTAAGGTTGGCTCTGAAATCGACGAGTTGTGATAGAAGCTGGTTCGGTAACGTCGGTGGTGGTTGTGGTCGGAGAGAGCACGTCTGCGAGCGCTTCTACTGAGATGGTGATGGAGGAAGCTTTTGGGCTGGAATGGAAGATGCTATTGTTTGTGCAGCCTGGGTCTTTAGTGGAGCTGACGACTGAGTTGATATCGACCTAGCAGTCGACCTTGTGGAAGTCCCGGGTGTGATAGGGGAGGTAGAGACACTTGCGTCAGGGGCTGTGATGGGGTCCAGGCCATTGTCTAGGTACAGCACATTCAGTTCCCCGATGAATCGGTGGTAGTCGGTCCCCATTGGGGGCGCCTGGGGTCCCCATTGTAAAGGCTGGCTTGACTGGTAGGAGGAACCACTGTTTGGTAAGACTGGGAATCGTCTGGTTGGTTGGCGAGAGCTGAGGTGTTGGGTATAGCATCAGGGGCTCTGGTGGCGGGGTTGAGAAGGTTGGCTTTCTTGGTTTCAACCTGGGACTTGATTTTTTCCTGTCTGCCGGGAAAGCGGTGTGAAATTGCAGGGTGATTGCCGTTGCAGAGACGGCAGCGATGAGTTGTTGATTTACAGATGGAATAATGGTCCTGGGTGTAAAGGCTGCACTTTTGGATGGAGTGCTGACACTTGTTGGTGGAGCAGGAGTAATCGTAGCACGGAAAGCCCTTTTGGAGCTTATGGTATCGTTCCTTCTTCACTTGGAAGGGTGGAATCTTGATGCGGAAGCAGTGGAGACCATGTGTGGCAGCCTGGTTAGTCGCGGCTAAGGTAGTGAGGATATTGTCATGGTGGTGCGCTTGTCATCGTCGGTATCGGTGCTGCAGGATATAACATCGAATACCCTCAGGCTCGGGTTTTCTTCCTCGATGTTGGTAATGATCTCGGTTTGTTCTCGGTCCGTGATCCAGTGGCTGGTCCTGCTGATACTGTTCGGTCGGCGATGTACTGATGTGGGAAGAGAGGAAAGTGTGCAAATTTTTTTTTTTTTTTTTTTTTTTTTTTTTTTTTTATACCTCACACAGGAGAACAATATTTTTACCTTCTTGACTAAGGTCGATAGGTGTAATCAGACGGCTTCTTTTCAGATCTTAAAGACGTCGCTTTTGGTGAAAGTATGGCCGTCCATGGGGCGAGTCCTGACTTTTAGTCGTTTGTGGCGCATAGTTGTTGGTAAAACTCCCACAACGGGTCCTAGTGGCGATTGATATCTTTTGAAGTTAGTCAGGATTGCTGGTGTGGACCGGGTGTGTGGCTGGGTGTGTGGTGTGGGGGACCAAATGGATTAATTGATGAATATTATGCCACCCAAGAGATGGCACAGTGCATGAATAGCCCGTAAGTGGAAGATTTTTTTAGTAAAATTATACCGTGTGCTGAGTTCGCATTTAATAGTCAGGCTGCTATCACGGGGGAGGATACTGCTTGACAGTATTTGAGGGTATCCAGCTGCTGAGCACCTCTTTTGACCAGAATAGTGGCAGTGTTGATGGCTTCAGGGTGGTTACTGCAAGATTCAGGGGCTCTTAAAGCTCTTAAAAGGTCGTTGGTTGCTTCACAATACTGAAGATAGTGAAGTAGTGGTTTTTCTGTGATTGTTTGGCAAAGGATGCATTCCCTCTGTCTGGGTTAGCCAATCTCCCAGTTGCATCTGTAACCTAGACGTAGTCTATATAACCGAACTGCTTTTTCCCTGTGGATTCCTTTTGGGGTATTTAACTGTTTTAACTTGGTGGCCTGAAGATACCATATTGCAGAGGGCGAACCTTCTGCTACTCCGTTGTAGATGGGCTTTGTTGAGGTGCGAGTTTTTTTTGTTTTTGTTTTATGTATTCGAGGCAGGGTTGGATTGTTTTATCAATCACTGGATAACTAGTTGGCAATTCAGCAATTTCATCGCCTTTCTCATTTAATGGGATTCCAACATGGGATGGGATCCAGTTTAAGGTTATGTTGAGTCTTTTTCCTTTAGCTACTGCTCCAAGATACAAAATGGTGGTTATTATTTCCACGTTCTCTCTACCGCTTTTTTCCTAATATTTAAAGTGCAGCTTTTGAGTCTGTGTGTATGATTGCACATTGAGAGTTTTGTGCAATCACACATGGGAATGCCTTTTGTATGGCAAACATCTCAGTTTGGGTTGAAGATATTGGTCCTTCCAGTCTCCAATAGACCTGTTCGCTGTCTGTACAAGGAGCAGCACCATCACTCTCATATTCTGTGTCAACCGATCCGTATGTGAAGACGTGACTGTCTCCTGCTACTGCTATGCTGCTCATTTGATTTTCTATGATGCGCCTTAGGATTGTTGGATCATAGGAAGCTTTTTCATTGGAAGACTTTTTCAGTAAGACATATTATAGGTTCTATTACTATTTTGAAAATAGGCTACATGGAGCCTGAGAGCTGAGTGGACAGCGTTTCGGATTCATATTCCTGAGGTTCCGGGTTCGATCCCCGGAACCTCGGGAAACAAATGGGCAGTTTCTTTCACCCTGATGCCCCTGTTACCTAGCAGTAAATAGGTACCTGAGTTACACCTGCTACGGGCTGCTTCCTGGGGGTGTGTAACAAAAAGGATGCCTGGTCGAGGACCGGGCTGCGGGGACGCTAAGCCCCGAAATCGTCTCAAGATAACCTCAAGGTAAGGCTCCTCCCACGGTGGGGGGAAAAAGTGTATTATGGGTGTAGATGATCACCACCTCTATCAAGAATCGTGCTTTTTAGTTGTAGTAGTTTAGAAATTTTCCCGCTCTGGCAGCCCATGAGTTTCCATTGTTTTGTCGAAGTCCAACCACCAACGCCTGTCTTGCTGGGACTGGATCAGGGGAATAAATTATCTTGCTGATAATCGTAGCTGTTCTTTGATATTTTCTTTCTTGAAGAGAGGGCAAACTAGTTTCCAGTCTTCGTTTCAAGCCTGGTCGACATAGGGGGCTCCCAGGGCAGCTCTCATAGCATTGTTTTTGGCTACTTGAAGCTTTTTCCACTCTTTTGATTAGAATGAGTGCAGATGCGGCATAGTCGATCAGTGACCTGATTTCCTGTACATAGTATGTGCGAAAGACTTGCAGATTGGCTCCTCCAGAGAGGGAGGTTAGCGACCTGAGGATTGCCGTCCGGGCCGCAGTGTTCTCTCAAGTAGGAGACCTCGGCATTAAAATTTGTATTCAGGATTATTCCTAGATACTGATAAGTGTCTACCCATTCAATTGGTTGACCCTGTACTGTCAGTGGGATGTTCGGCGTCAGTATTTTTATGCGCATGGCTTTTGTCTTGGTAGGGTTGAATTTTATACCAATCTGCTTTACGTTTTCACTGATGTAGTCTAAGCATTTGGGTCCAAGGCGCGCCGCATCCCTTCCTTTTATGATAAAGTCGTCTGCGTAATTTAGAAGCCTGCAGTGTTGTACGAGTTTCAGCCTCATTATTCTTTCCATTAAACATTTGAAGAGAAGGGTGCTGAGTGCCTCCTTGGGGTGTACCATATTCATGTCTTTTGCATTCAGAGACTGGCATGAAATTTCACTTTTGCTACTCTGTTGGAGACAGTTTTTGGTCCAGGAGAGCAGGTTTCCTTTGACCTCTTTGTCGATGAGACGGCAGAGAATAGCTGGGGTGCAACAAGTTCAAAGGATCTCTCGAGGTCCAGGAATATCACCATTCCTGGTCTGTCATTCTAGTGGGCTAACAGTTTTAGTACATTCCACTGTGCCAACTTTTATAGGCATACATGTCCTGGTGTAGTTTAGGCATGTTCCACTCAAGTCTGTTGCGTGCCATTGTCAGCCGTCTTGGCTACAAAGCTTTGGAGAGAGATGGGCCTTGGATTAGCTGGATCTTTGGGTTTTGTGATCGGTACTGTCTGCCCTATTCAAAGCTGTAGGTCTAGTTTGAGAAGTCCTGGCTGAATTAATTAACTTAAGGTATGCAGCGTCTCCCTGTTGGCCAAGGTATCTAATTGTATTATAGGTTGTCTCCAGGGGATTTATCTTTGTAGTTTTTCTTAGCCCGACTGAGCTCATCCAGTGTGAAAGGGTATTAGTATCAGACTTCTGCACATGTTGTACGGATTCTGTGCGACCTTTCGTCCTCTAATTCTATCTGCACTGATAGTTCATCTGATGGAAGCTGGTTACTGGCTACTCTTTCAGCAAATTTGGTTGCTAGTACCAAGTGGTGAAGATGCTAACAAGCATAAATGGTCCCCAAGCATATATAAAATCAGAAACTCCACACCCCAGAAGTGACTCGAACCTATGCAGCCAGAGGCACAGGGGCACTATCCAACTGGCGAACACAGTACATTAACCACTCGATCATCCATGACCGTACAAAAGACGATGGTAGCCTTGGCTATTTAGCCCACCGTCCCGACGGCACTTGGTGGTGAAGTAGGGTATAGTTATTTCATCAAATCGCCTCATTCTCGTGGGGTCACGTGAGCAACATAATGAGGTGATTTGATGAAATAACTATGCCCAAGTTCACCACCAAGTGGTGAAGATTTGTTCAGTCGACCAGACCGGATTTGTGTGTTGTGAAGACTTCATATTTTGTATTTTGATGTTCAGTAATCGCATAAAACAGCATATTTTATCAAATAACTATCAGAATTGTGATGAGGAAGGGGGGGGGGTAATTTATATTTCTGACCTCATGCTTGTAACTCCACAATGGTTTTGCTTTTTAAAATTTATGCACATTATTAACCGACAGTTGTTTAGTTCAACAGTATTAGTTTGAGTATCCTTGTCCAGGTAGGTAATCCAAGGCAGAGTTCAGGTGGGGGGGGGGGGGCATAGTGCCTAGAGTCCTTGACTAAAGATCAAAATTATTTCATTTATTCGCAAGAGATAAATAAACTTTCTAGCATTTTATTTTTTGTGAACTTTAAATATATAAGTCCTAACATAATCCTAATATAATATCGTAATAAGTCCTAATATAAACAGTCCTAAACCGACTGTTGCACAAAATAGGCAGGTTAGGGGAGGGGGTCAATGGATTTGTTAAAGGACGGAGCACAGCAAATTGTATAGTTAATTACTTGGCTAATGACACGGCTAGGTACTCTGTATTTGTTGACATCAAAGGAGCTTTCGACAAAGCACAGGGGATTGCGATCCTGGACGAGCTTGCATGCATGGGTGTCAAGGGGAGACTCATGAAATGGGTTGAAGACTACCTCACAGGAAGGAAAGCCAAGGTTTGCTTCAATGGAGCAGTCTCCAGAACAATGAATATGGAACTCGGGACCCCCCCCCCCCCCCCAAGGCAGAGTCTTAAGCCCTACACTATTCAATGTACTTATGAACGCCATTGCAAATATTGATTTTCCGGAAGGAACACAACAAGTGGGATATGCAGATGTCCTAATACAAGCTCCCACCTTGGGAAAAATTGAACAGTCCATTGAACTCCTCGGAAGGAAATGTATTGATCTCGGTTTCACTCTCTCCACAAACAAGACGAAGGCATACTCCCATCACAAGCGGAGAGCAAATGAAGAACTGCAAATTAATGGTGTAACACTTGAATGGGTTGACCACTATCGGTACCTTGGCGTCACTGTCGGCTCCAACAAGGGAAAGAAAGAGGAGCTCAATCAACTCATAGGAACATGCAAAAGTCGACTCAGGGCACTGAAAGCTATGACCTGGAATGGACATGGAGCCTCTATTGCCGTGCTTAAAATGATGTACACAGCCTATGTGCGCTCCGTCATAGACTATGCCGCACCAGTACTGTGCACCTACTCCCAAAGCGATATGAAAAGGCTTGAAAGCATTCAAAATGAAGCCATGACAATCATTCTTGGAGTTCCAAGAACTGCAAAACGTCTAATCTACGAGAGGAGTTGTCCCTTCCCAGTGTTAAAAGCAGAATTCAGGAGCTGAATGCTAAGCTTGCAATTAGGATAGCCAGAGATCCCCATTACAATGATATTGCCAAGAAAAAACTGAGCTCTGTGCTACTTTCAGGGGGAAACAGGAGAAGCAAAAAATGGCATCACAGAGCAGTCTGCTTCCTTGAAGAGCTTCACCTGCTTGAGCAAGCCCGTGAGCTCCTGCCTGTAGAGAGGTTACCTCCCTGGGAGGATGACTCATGCAAGATCATCATCAATGAAATGGCAATGAAAAAATCCAACATGATACCACAAGAAATGAGGCACAAGTATCTAGAGGAAATTTATAAAGAAGCCAGAGATGAACTAGATCAAATCTACACTGACGGGTCATCTAATCCTATCAATGGCAGGGCTGGTGCAGCATACACGGTAATCAAGGATAATATCTTCCAACGCAGAAATGAAGAAAAAGCACGTATTGAGAACTATGCCTCTTCAACGCAAGCAGAGCTAACTGCCATTGTTATGGCGTTAAGGTTTCTTGAACGGAACACTAATGATGCAGTGATTTGCACCGATTCAAAAGCAGCACTGCAAAGCCTAAGTAAAAAATCAGGCAGAAAATCTTGCAATAGTCGCTGAAATCAAGAGAGCTGTGAGAGTACTTACCAATCAGGGAAGAGTCGTCAAGTTTCTGTGGATCCCCTCCCATGTTGGAATATGTGGAAATGAACGAGCAGATGTGCTGGCTGCTGAAGACGCTGAAGGAGATCATATTGAATACTTCATACCCAAGACTCAACTACAAATTAGAGGTATTATCAGGCAACATCACCGTGACAAGGTAACTGAGGAAAGGAGGATAGAAGCACAAACCAGTGAATCTGTACGATGGTACAACATGGTTGCAACTGGCAATCCCAATCATTATGGCCGAAGAGGAGGACGACGAGGGAGAGAATCAGTAATAGCGAGAATCCGTCTTGGATACAAATATCCATGGAGATTTTGAATGGAAACGACAGTTGATCAGCGAAGTTGCAGAATCTGTGGTGAGAGTGATGGACACCGCCTTGACCACTATCTACGTGAATGTGAACACCTGGGAGACATTAGGAATAACTGTAGAATAATAAACCCCACATTGTTTGAGTTAGGAAAACACTATTTGTCAAATATTGATACTGTTCTTAAAAGATTTCCCCATTTTGCACCCGCAAGATAACGTAAGCTTTTAAGGGTTGATAAATGTTAATCTTCTTGTTTGAGGAGCTGTTCACATGAGACAGTTAAGTCCCAGCTGTGTCTGGGTACAAGTGACAGGATGAACAACCCAGCGGGTTTTCTTCCTATTGGGGAGTGTTGTACATTCTGCTATGGCGGTATGTTCACTCACAAGATGAGTGGCGCTGCCCAATAAACTCGCCCCTCGGGGCAAAATTTAAAAATTTAAAATTTTAAATATATCTTGTGAACAATTACAAATCTGAACATATTTTAAAACTTGAATTGCGTCCCGTATCATTGCTTTTATTTAAATTGTCTGACAGATTGATTCTTTGAAATAAAGGTGTGGATGACAAACTATATTCACAGCAGAGAAGAAATTTATGTTTACGTTTAAGGATGTAATAATCATATGAGCTTCCATGATAAAAGAAATCATACATATGTCATCCCCAAACTTTAAAATTAATAATTCTTTAAAAAAAAATCTTCATCACTCGGTTGATTAGGATTGGCCATCTAAACCGTCAAATTCTCATGGCCGTCCAAACCAATGTGGCCCCACATGCATGATGCCGTTCATGTGAGAACTATTCGTTATAAAATTGGAAGTTCGGCTGTTTTATTCGAATCATAACTGAATATATTGATTTGTTTAACATATAATGAGTCAGATTTTATCTCGCTTACGAGGCCTAAGAAAATAGTTGTCACCGCGATGATTGAGTAACGTCACAGATGACAGTAATAATTCATAACGTATAATTCATATTTTAATAACGTGAATAATCCTCAAAATACCTAAATTTAAATATTATTTCGTAGTCTTAAAAGCTAAAAATCCTCATGGCGGTATATTATTAGAAGTGTGTTTTAAGTAGTTAATTATGTTGCAATGGGAAATATTTCATGATTATAAGTGTAAAATGATCCAGTTATAAATGAATGTATTACAAAGGGAGGAGTCACTCTTACTATCTTGATTTTATTGTGTAAACATTATTGCACCTAATTGGAAAATATGATTTCTGGTATATATACAATAAAAAAATTTAATGATATAAGATAAAATTTGTATAACATGTTAAAGATAACAAATTATAACATGTATGTTTATAAAAATACTGAATGGAGACAAATTGTTTTATTAATGGTCATCGAACTAACAGTTCTCACTACTTTAAAAACAAATAGTATTTGTAATAATTACATATAATTTGTTATAATTACAAGTGAATATGGGAATACAGGGTAATGATATCCAAGCAATGCAGGGTATTATTCAAGTGGCTGTTTGATATCGACATGTTTGCAGATACGATAGCATTCTTCAGGTTATACACCTTGAAGCCCACTATTGGGATACTGACTTCGGTTCCGTCGGGTATCTGTGCAGAGTTTATCAGATTTTTTTACGATTGCTTCGTGTTGAGTGAACCCTGGCTCTCTTAAAATAGGCAAGTTCGGGAGCGTCTACCAAGCGTCGCTTAAATAGGGTGACGTGGGGGTTAAAGTTATATTCCTGCAATCGAAGACCTCGGGTGTCCAGGAGGGGCAACTATCTCCTTCCTCAGATCAAGCAGCTTCGGCGTCGTCTTAACCTTTACATAGATGGCCGTTGTGTCGAAACTTCCCAGGCTTCCTAAGACTATGTGCAAATTCTTCAGTTTATTTTTCTGAGAAAAAGAGAGAGCACGTTTTTATGTGCACTGTATCAATATTAAATATATAACAAAAATCCTTTAAATAATGACAGCTTATATTACATTATAATTCATTCTTCGCCTTCCTAGATAAACAAATCCACAAGGGTTGGCCTGAACCCTCATTCACAAGATGATGGTTCGAAGCCACGTCCGGGATGATCCCAGACGCACCTTATTCTACTGTGCCACGACATATTAAAATAATGGCAACCTTGAGTACAACTGCCCTCACAAGGCTCGTGCAGCTTCTCCGGGAGAAGGGCCGTCTGGGATCATCTCGGACGTAGGTTCGAACCCTCATTATGGCCTTTGTGGATTTGTTCATTTGATACATGACTCTATTGTGATTTCTGTGTGTAATGAAATAATAGTGGTTCGGTAACATGGTTGATATTGTGTGGAACTAATTACCGTGTAACATAATAGAAATGGGGTACCTTATTGTTTCAAGCATAGGATACACATAAATGAATGAGATTGGGTGGATATAAACAATAGCTATCTCGTATGGGCAAACAGGGCTTTCGCACTTACTTTTATCATGTTCCTAATGTTTTTAATGGGGTTATTAAATGCTATGAAGCTAAATTTGTGACTGATTGTGGGGAGACATATTAGGTGCTACGAAATAAGCGAGGATTAATCGAACATTTACGAAACCTGTACATCTTTCCTCAATTATGGCGATTTGGTTTGCATTTATTGATCAATTTAATAGGTATGAGGTTGTTGTACTTAACATGAACTTCGCAATCAGTTGATGAATGTCGACCACAACATTCTCATGTCTGCTTACATTTATCTACCTCGCTCCATCTTTCTGAAATTACAAAATAAGAATTTTATAATACAATATTTAACCTGCTGTGTATATACGCATCTTCGGAAAAAATATTTAATTTAAAAAAAAAAAAAAAACATAGTTTTACCGATACATGTATACTGTCGCTAATGTTGGTACCTTCCAAACTTCAAATAACAATACCCGATATATTTCTTTAGTCATGGTTCAACTGGTAGTACGAGACAAGGGACGCAAGTTCAATCCCATTGCAGTCCCAAAATATTTTAGCACAGATAAATCATACTCATGAGTTAATTGTATTCAATATATTAAAATCCAAGAACCTAACATAGCTTCTTTCACCACAAGCTAATACACAAGCAGTTTAGTTTGGATATCACAATCTATTGATCCTCGAATGACTGTAAACTTCCCAGTGACCAATTCTCCTAACTCTCATCATCATTACTTCTGCAACATGTTCGAGTCGGCTGCAGTACGTTTGAGCTCCTTGGCTTTGCTCTAGAAAGAATCTTGCAGTTTCTTCATGTTGAGTTTCACGCTATCTGGCAGGTCCAAGTAGGCGTAGTGGGTAGCTTCCCTATTGGTGGGCATTTCGGATGAGATCTGCAATGAAAATAAAGCAAGTTTAATATATAAATGTTTATTTAATCTATAACTATTAAGATTGTAAAGGATTCGAGCCATTTTCTTACGTCGTGAAAGCATTTGTGATGCGATCTGCACTGATAATAACACAAGTATAATATACCAGCCCATCCTCCAGTTTTGGTAGTACTTACAGTAACGATGAGGACCATAATATATTTACCGACGTACAACGATATTAGAACGTGGAAATCTGAACCGGAAAACTTTTGTTTGTGTTATTTTGACAGACTAAACTGTAAAAAATGTCATCTGTATATTATGTGGAAAGGTTTGTAATGTTGTATACCTTGACTTCAGCAAACCTTTTGGCACAGTATCAGTCTTTGGACCATTACAAAACCATATTTACTTCGTCTTGAAGTTATTAATCCAACTTAATATAGCAGCCCCTATACCTTGAGCCTTTGTTTTTATAATCAATCTTTCATATGGCACTGTATCAAAAGCTTTGCTAAAGTCAAGGTGCACCGCATCACAAACCTTGCCATTATCGCCTACCTCAACTATGTTGGAACAAAATTATAGAATGTTTGTTGAACATGAACGGTCATTTGTAAATCATTCATTTATTTATATTTATCTCGGTTGACAGCTGAGACAGCTGACCTGTCTCAGTTTTTACTGGTCCAGGACGGACCGAAACGTCGCCGCTTATCGACGAAGTAAAGGTTTATGTAAAAACAGTAAACCAAAACAATGAAGTTTGAGTTGTGCGGTCATCATAGATACTCCTCCGTAATGGTCAACAGACTGACAGATGCTGTAAGCGTTTACCCCTCGCATTTACATGCTTCTATAATAATAATCAAAATGTGTTCGTGGTTAAGGGATGGTAATGAATTGGGAAGGTAGGAAGAAAGAAAATGGGGAAAGGAAACGGAGAGAGATAAGCATTTGCAAAGAATTATAGAAGAGTTGCACTAACGTCGCACATAATAAAAGTATTTGAGTCAGGTCACCAGTTTCATGGAGACCAATGATATTCACAACAAAGGCCAACATGGATTTAAAGCGGGAAGATCGTGGCTCTCTCAGCTACTTCACCACTACAACAGTCACTGAGGCATTAGAAGAATAACAGAATGCAGATGTATACCCGGACTTCGCAAAGGCATTCGATAAATGTACCATGGAGTGATGGCTCCTTACTTGAACACACAAAATGAGGTCAATGGGAATAACCGGTAAAATAGAATGCTGTATATTCAGTTTTCTGTCGAACAGAACACACAGTAACAGTCAACCACATAAAGTTGAGACCAGACGCAGTTAAAAGCTCTATGCCTATGCCTCTGTGCCTCTTACCTATATACAAAAATTCACTTCGTCACTGAACACCACCTCATGTTTTCACATTTTCTTCGCTGGAATTTAAGCTTTGTTAATCTCTTCATATGACAGGTTTCTAATTTGGGGAATAAACTGTCATCCTACGCTGGACAGGTTTAAGTGAATTTATATCCATTCTGTAGTACGGTGACCAAAACTGAATTCATAATCTAAATGGGGCCTAACCAGAGCAAGATGTAGCTGAACACCACCACCAGGTGTCTTGTTACTAACGCTTCGATTAATATATCTAAGGATATTATATTAGAGGATAATATAATCCTATTTGCCTTTTTAGGAACTTTCATGAATTGATCCTTTGGTTTTAAATTATTACTAATCATAACTCCCAGATTCCCTTCGCAATTCGACTTCGTAATCTCTACACCATCTAGCTAGTATTTTGTAACTCTATCATCATTACTTAGCCTCAGAACTTTACATTTATCAGCATTAAACTGCATCTACCAATCTTTTGACCATTTCAAAACCCTATTTAGATAACCTTGAAGTGATATGAGTCTTCCGTGTTTATGTCCCTACCGATTTTTGTATCATAGGCAAATTTGCAAATGTTGCTACTCAAACCTGAATCTAAATCATTTATATATATTATAAACAACAGAGGTCCCAGGACAGATCCTTGAGGCACTCCACTTAAAACATTTTCTCACTCTGACTTAACCCCTAACTTACTTTCTGAACTGTTTCCTTTGGTATAGCCATGTCCAAATCCAACTTAATATAGCTCCCCCAATACCACAAGCCTCTATGTTTTTAAAATCAGTCTTTCATGTGGCACTGTATCAAAAGCTTTGTTAATGTCAAGGTACACACAACAATCCTTACCACTATCAACTGTCTCAACTATGCTGGAAAAAAAGATAGCAAATTTGTTAAACATGAGCGGCCAAATGTAAAACCATGTTGCGAATCATTTATTAATTTGTTTTTAAAGATGAAGATGAATTGTATTTGCAATTATCGGTTCAAGAAACTTTCCCACAACGTTCGGCTAGTTGGTCGATAGTTTGACACAAGTTATCTATTGCCTTCTTAACAATTGGTATCACATTAGAAACCTTCCATGACTCTGCCTGACTCTAATGATTTAATAAATATGGTACACAATGGCTCGCAAAGCCCCTCTTTATATTCTTTAAGCACCCTGGCAAACATTTCATCCGGCCCTGGGGATTTGTTTGGTTTAAGTTTTACTATTTGTTTAATACTATCATCCCTGGTAACTTAGACTAGTCAACCTGTCCTTGTCCCCACCCACATAGACTTATTCGGCTAAAGGCATAGTTAAGTTCTTCTTTAGTAAATAGATAAAATAATTATTAAAAACACTACTCATCTCGTCATTATCCGTTATCTGACCTGTCAGGTTTTTAATGGACCTATTCTTTCCCTAACCTTTGTTAGCTATAACTGAAAAACCCTTTAGGATTTGTCTTTGCTCAGCCTGCTATACGAACTTTATAGTTCTTTTTTTTTTGCTCTCCTTATCTTTTTTTTTAACATTCCTAACCAGTTAAGCGAATTCTTGTTCTAAAATGCCTAACCCATTCTTAATCCTTTTGTAGCAAGCTCTCTTTCTACCTATAAGGTTTTTCAGATCCTTTGTTATTCATTTCGGGACATTTGAATTTGATCTATTCAATTTGTAAGGTATACTACTTATCTGTGCTTTGCTTAGAGTACTTGTAAATAAGGTTTATTTTGAACCCAAATCGAAATCCTCCTTTACATCACACATTGCTGGGTTCACGTTTTGTTAGAAGACCGCCTCACCCCCTATGCCGAAGACTTTCATATCTATTTGATTGGAAAGATGGTGGACACAGATCATGATGATGATGGTGGTGGAGGAGAGAGTTGGACAAGATGGTGGTGGTGGTGAGAGTTGGACAAGATGGCGGTGGTGGTGGTGTTGTTGAGAGTTGGACAAGATATGGTGGTGGTGGTGAGAGTTGGACAAGATGGCGGTGGTGGTGGAGGTGTAGAGAGTTGGACAAGATATGGTTGTGGTGGTGGTGGTGGTGGTGGTGGTGAGAGTTGGACAAGATATGGTTGTGGTGGTGGTGGGGAGAGTTGGACAAGATATGGTGGTGGTGGTGGTGAGAGTTGGACAAGATATGGTTGCGGTGGTGGTGGTGAGAGTTGGACAAGATGTGGTGGTGGTGGCGGTGGTGGTGGTGAGAGTTGGACAAGATATGGTGGTGGTAGTGAGAGTTGGACAAGATATGGTGGTGGTGGTGGTGGTGAGAGTTGGACAAGATAAGGTGGTGGTGGTGAGAGTTGGACAAGATAAGGTGGTGGTGGTGAGAGTTGGACAAGATAAGGTGGTTGTGGTGAGAGTTGGACAAGATAAGGTGGTGGTGGTGAGAGTTGGACAAGATAAGGTGGTGGTGGTGAGAGTTGGACAAGATATGGTGGTGGTGAGAGTTGGACAAGATATGGTGGTGGTGGTGGTGGTGAGAGTTGGATAAGATATGGTGGTGGTGGTGGTGGTGGTGGTGAGAGTTGGATAAGATATGGTGGTGGTGGTTGTGAGAGTTGGACAAGATATGGTGGTGGTGGTTGTGAGAGTTGGACAAGATATGGTGGTGGTGGTGGTGAGAGTTGGACAAGATATGGTGGTGGTGGTGGTGAGAGTTGGACAAGATATGGTGGTGGTGGTGGTGAGAGTTGGACAAGATGTGGTGGTGGTGGTGAGAGTTGGACAAGATGTGGTGGTGGTGGTGGTGGTGGTGAGAGTTGGACAAGATGTGGTGGTGGTGGTGGAGGTGAGAGTTGGACAAGATATGGTGGTGGTGTTGGATATTTCCAACATCGAATACAGCATTGTTGTATTCTCATTACTTATTACTAACCATACTAAATATTGTAGCAAGTAAAATTAACAACTCGTAGAATTCTCATGTACTAATAATTCATCTGTGCATTAGGCTAGAATTCTCACGTCACCTGACGCCAGTATTGCGTCAGATTTCCTTACAGTAAACACATTATATCCAATTTGTGTGAGAATTAAATACGATTCTCCATAATTAAAGCATTCTGTATGACAACTGATTGCAGACGAGTTGTTCTCTAACTAAAAGCCGAATAGAGCGTTAGAATCATAGCGTCTACCTCGCGATAGAGTTAACGTCATCAATGAATGCCATGGGGAGACATTAATTCCTCTCCCTTATATATTTACTATTCTTAAATTGGTAAATAATAATAATTTGTTCCTCTAAATAATAAACCCGTCCAGTCTTCAACGTTTCAAACGCAAATGCGAGAAATATTAATGTTCGAGACAATAATTTGTTTTATGAACGTCGACTCGGCATGGGTTGGAGGGACGCCATCCTCCTCAGTACGCGGACACGTGCAGACCTGAAAGGAAGCAGAGCCGCGCTTACCGTACTCATAAGAATACGCCATTGCCCAGCAAATAGGGTAGGTGTTATCCATCCACAGATGAAAGCCGCCACTGTGAGGCGTGAACAACCTTGCAGATAATATCTTCAACTAGTGCTGGTGTTAAATAAGGAGCCCTTTGACTTGGTTCCTGACGACACGTGATCAGCCAGCTGAAGCGCATCACTATCCAGGATAGGTTCACTGGAGCCTGGGATGCAGGGTGATTGTTCGTTAAGCAGTGTGATAACCCCTTAATAACAGGTGATTAAATTGGTCATCTGTAAATTCTTAATATTCTTGAATATAAATTGAGTAGGTAAATCAATTGCTACTGGAAATTATTTATCTTGCAGCACGAGAGAAGAATTCCTCATGCTGCCTTCATCCATGTTAGCCCGTTCAACTCGTTAGTGTACCGAGTCTGGAGATTAAGAGGACTTCTATGGCTTACTAAAGGAATCTCCGTCAAGCTAAGATTTATTTCCCTTTTTTCCATTCCTTTGCAATTAATTTGTGCAGAGTGCTTTGAGATTAATGTATGATTTACTGTAACTCATTATTATGCTCATATTTATATTCCTCTTTATGTGAATGATATTAGTTTCAACATTACCTTGTAGGATTAGATTATTATTAATTGAATTAGTGAACGAACCACACTAATTCCTGGACGTACTTACCTCCAGTAATAACCCCCCAATGTAGGTGTTTGAGGTTTGTTTCTTTAATAATACAGCCCATTAATTATTATTATGATCATGCTTTCTAGTTATATCCATAGTCACTGGTTTCCTCTAGAAATTATCCAATGATCTGAAATTCTCAGTTTCCCTCTTTACTTTAAAAGCGGGTGGTCCTTCGCAATTTTAATTTATTACATTAATTATTAATTAATCAGAATCAAGCCCAAATATCCCACATTATGGTCCTTCGAACCGGATAGGCATTAAATTTATAATTAAATTATTAACCATTAATAACTAATCCTTGTGTGATAGGAGCTAGACTAAACTAACATTGTAACACATTAGTTAGCCTAGATCACACTAACATATTGCTACTTTTACCTCATGTATAAAGTGGCTTTAGTGGGTCATAGCCAATTACCCACAACACTTAGACCTATACCTCACACCGAGGTGAGAATCTTTAGGTCACCAGGAGCAACAGCTCATAACTTTTACAATAACACCACCCTAACACCTGCCTTAGAGTGGCCTCACCATCTAACCATTATATACTTAGGTGGTAATGACATCCACCCCACTCGTCATCCAGCCGAGGTGATCAAACACCTCAAAATCATAATTTCTTCTTTCAAGCTCATCAGTAGTATTCACATTAGTGGAACCTCGCCAACCAAGTCAAGATAATCGTTGGGGAGTAACTCCGGGATACTACCTGAGAGCTGCTAAGTACATAAATTTCAGGCTGAAAAAACGAGTGAGATTGGATGCCACATATATCCAATTTACAGCCAGACCTTACAGACAGAACCTGACCAGAGACGGTGTACATTTGTCAGGGGAATCTAGGTTGCATGTGGTTGACAAGTTAATTAACACCATCAACCATCACAAAAGGCTGTGGCTAGCAAGCCAAACTTAACTATACATAATTGTTCACCTGTGTGTGCAAGAGCACTCTTATAAAACAAAAAATCCAAAAATACAGCACAACTATATTTACTTTACTGCACCACAATAATCTTTACCCATGTTATTAGGTAGAATTTAGGCTGAGATTGTGCTGAATTTGGTACAAGCCCAGACTAAATAATTTTATAGTTCTTAGTTAGGAATTATTACGACTAGATCTAAAACTAGTCAGTGTTGTGTATTATATTATTTGTGCTGACCCTCTATAGGGTGGGATAAATTTTGAGATAACTCTGATTGGAGTGTCTCCATAATATTTCTCTTGTATGCATTATTTTGTGTCTCTATTTTGTGTATTGCTGGATTATCTCCGTTAACTCTGATGGTGATATGGATGAGCTAACCGGACGAGAACTAATGGTGAAGTTCAGACAGTGCACAAAATATCTAGCTATTTGTTGTTAGGTAGGTAGGTACATTCAACCTCTAATGAGGTAAAATATCAAGTAGTCACCTTAAATTAGGCTACAATTAATGTTACCTGTTCACTAATGAACAAGTACCCAAGCTTCATTAGTAATACATATACTAACATTGTGAAGTTTGAACCAAAGCCCAACATGGCTACTCCTGAACAATTGAGGAGAACCTACATTAGCCTTAAAGGTCACTTGACCAGATTAATTAATAAGGCTGAGGGCTTAACTAAGGATAATCCCATTGACTCTTATCACTTAGAGTCAGTAGTTAGATTGGCTGATCTGAAATTTGATCAAGTCAGATCTGCAGGTCAATCTTATTTTGATCTGCTAAATACTGTAGAAGTTGATCCTGATGAAACAAGTCAAATTGTAAACGACATCTCCCAATATGAAGAGGAGACTCATGATAAAATTTTCAGGCTATCTAAATTAGCCAAACAGTCTGGATCCAATACCAGCAACACTGGGTCTCACTTCAATAATCACTTACCTGAGGTTCGTTTACCTACTCTAGACTTGGCCACCTTTTCAGGATTAGATACAGAAAATTGGGACAATTTTTGGACTTCCTTTGAAGTTCACATCCATAAGAAACAGTCTCTAGACAAAGTTTCTAAATTTTCATACCTACTTAGTCTTCTCACAGGAGAGGCTAAAAAGGTCATACATAACCTTACTCTTAATGAGAGTAATTATGAGGAAGCTATAAAACTCCTGAAGTTGAACTATTGCAACAAAGAGTTAAGTATAGCTACCCTTTATTATCAATTGCTAGATCTGAATGCACCAAACAGTAGACCAGAGTCACTTCAAAGCTTCAGACTAGAAGTAGAGTCTCTAGTAAAGGCCTTAGGTACCAAGGTTAATATACCTAGTTCTGAATGGTCTATCAAGCTATTGTTACAGAGGAAATTACCTCGAAATGTCTTGACAGAGCTCTGCTCACATTATAATACTGAGTTTCTTACTCTCGATCAGATTTTCGAGGGGTTGAGGATCACAGTTAATAGGTTAAAGACTCATGACAAAATTAAACCTGAGTCCAAACCAATTAATACTGATATGTCAGTCAAACCTAAACAGACTGCTAGTAAGTCTAATAAATATAAATCCAAACCTACTCCATCCACCAGGAAAAGAAGTGGAAATGTAGGTACCTATTCAGTATCTCCTTCAGAGATAAACAATGACTTGTCTACTAAAGAGACTAAGTCTATTAACCAGAGAAAGTGTCTGTTCTGCAATCAGGAACACACCACTTACCAATGCTCTGCTTATCCTACGTATAATGCTAGAGTTAAAAGGTTACAGGAATTGCACAAATGCACTAAATGTATGGGTTCACATGATCCCAAGAAATGTGCAGTACCACTACGTACTTGCAACCGTTGTAACCAAGGTGTACACCACTACGCCTTATGTAGGAAATCTCCTACACCAACTATGACCACTGGAGAGAATTTTACTAATTCTACTGCAGTGCAATATTGTAAAGTACATCACGAAGTGAATGTACTCGCTACTGAGTCAGGCAATAGTACTACCTTGCCTACCGCTCAGCTTAAATTAATAAACCGAAGATCTAGAATTAACAGTAGAGGTCTCTTTGACCAAGGTTCCCAAAAAACCTTCATCACACAACAGTTGGTAGATGATTTAAATTTAAAACCTACCAAAAGTGTGAAGTTAAACATTTCTGGTTTCCTATCAAATAGTGGGCCGCGTGACTACAAGGTAGTTAAATTACTACTTAGATTAGGATCCTCTGCCAGCCCAATCCATGCGGTGGTAGTGGATAAGATTCCTACGGACCTGCAGGTCACAGGATTAGCTAGCACTGCGAGACACCTTAAGCGAAACCGCATGAGGCTAGCGGATCATAAAATAAATTCCGATTGCCTCACAGATATTGGGATATTAATAGGCGCGGATCATTATTACAAGTTTATCACTGGATGCACTAGGCAACATGGTATGAATTTGTTGTCGTCCGCAGGGGGCAAATTGCTCACAGGACCCGTGCTTTTCAGACAAGGTCCACCGTCCACAAACCAACAAACCAATAATGTAATTGTGGCGTGACTAGGCTTAGAGCAGTCACCCCTACGCTTCAGGGAAATAGCCGAGGACATTGAGTCTGACCCACCAATACATCGTTTGTGGGATTTAGATACGTTAGGCATCATCCCTGAGCAACCAAGTCCTGATGATACATGGACTTACCAGCAATATCTGGATACCGTTGTCTACTCAAATAAACAATACTGGGTAAGACTTCCATGGAAGTTAGATCATCCACAACTTCCAGTGAATTATTTTATGGCAGCCTCACAATTGCAGTCTCAATTGACACGACTACAGAAGCAGCCAGACAAACTAACCATGTATCACCAACTTATCCAACAACAACTTAACAATAAGTTCATTGAAGTTGTTGAACACGATGACCGAAAAACAGGTCATTATTTACCTCACCATGCTGTGGTGAAAGACTCGCTGACAACACCTATTTGTATTGTCTTTAATTGCAGTGCTAAAGTAAAGCCTAACAGTGTGTTTTTAAATGAATGTTTCCAAACGGGACCTAGCCTAACACAAAGGCTACATGACGTGTTGTTACGATTTCGCACAGGCATTTTTGCCTATACTGCTAACATCAGCAAAGCCTTTCTCCGAGTAGGATTGCAGGAGGAAGATCGTGACTAAACAAAATTCCTCTGGTTCAGGGATCCACTGGATCCTAACAGTGAAGTAATCACCTATCGGTTTGCCTCTGTATTATTTGGTGCTACGTCCTCACCGTTTCTTTTGCAAGCAACATTAGACACGCATTTGAGGAAATCAGACAGCCCTTATAAGGCAACCATTAGCGACAACTTGTATGT
This sequence comes from Procambarus clarkii, assembly GCF_040958095.1. Taxonomy (NCBI): domain Eukaryota; kingdom Metazoa; phylum Arthropoda; class Malacostraca; order Decapoda; family Cambaridae; genus Procambarus; species Procambarus clarkii. The sequence continues at coordinate 41,191,457 of NC_091161.1, forward strand.
CGACAATTTCCAGGGGACAACTAATGATCAAGCTGATCTGGTAGAAATCTACCATGAGGCTAACCGTGAACTGTTAGGAGCCAATATGCCTCTACAGTCATGGGCCTCAAATAATAAACTGCTTAACCAGTTAATCGAGAAAGAATTTCCCGATTACCAGGTACCCAGTAAATTAAAGGTTCTAGGCGTGGAATGGAACACCACCACTGACGAGATGAATGTCAAGTCAGTGCAAACTGATAATTCAACCCTTACCATGAGAACACTGCTCTCATTTGTCAGTCAACCATTTGACCCTTTAGGCCTACTTAGTCCTATATTAATAAGGGGCAAACTCCTAATGCAGGAGTGCTGGCAACAACATATGGGATGGGATGATCCGTTACCAAGTGAGTTACATGCCAAATGGCAAATACTCTCAACGGATTTTACTCAGTTAGGTGTTTTGAAATTTCCTCGTAATGCTTCAGGACCAAACTTACCCACCAATTTGCACGTTTTTTGCGATGCCTCTGGCAAAGCCTATGGCGCAGCAGCCTATTTAGTTAACAGTGCTCAATCAATTTTACTCACATCAAAAGCAAGAGTTGCTCCCATCAAGAAGAGATCCTTACCTCAGATGGAGTTGACTGCATTGCTAGTGGGAGTAAGATTGGCCCATTGCCTGGCAAAGACACTCAGTAATATTCACTTTGGTGAGATTGTAGTGTGGTCAGACAACGAGGCAGTCTTACAATGGGTAAGAAACAATAACAACAAAACTCCTTACGTAAGTAATCGCGTCAGGGAGATTCATGATTTATCCGCAGGTTATAAGTTTAGACATGTCCCTACTAAGGACAATCCTGCAGATTATTTATCAAGAGGATTGACATTAAAACAACTTGTCAAATCTTCGCTGTGGTTCAATGGTCCTTCATGGCTTATTGGTGGTCAGTGGCCCAAACAAAAGCCACAAGTCATAGTGACCAATATCACCACTCCCATGAATGACCCAGAGCCTCAGCGAACATTAGCCATTGATCCTCATCATTATTCCAACTTAAGTAAATTGTTACGAGTGACTGCACACGTGTTTGATTTCCTCTCTAAAATAGGAATTCGACACAAATTTCCCAATCCTGTTCACTATTGGATTAAGCGGGCGCAGCAAGAGACCTACGGAAGCGAATTTGAGAATCTTCCGGATAAACTCACTAAGTCTCTGGGCATCTGGTACGATGTCAACACTCATAACATACTACGATGTGGAGGACGTTTGTTACATGCAAAGATTGACTTAGACACTAAGAACCCAATTCTTTTACCTCGTCGCCACATCATAACTAAACTTCTTGTCTTACATTACCACCAATATGGTACACTACATGGTGGAGTTTTAGATACTCTCACCGACCTTAGACAAAAGTACTGGCTTCCTCAAGGTCGTCAGACTGTTAAAACCATTATTAAATCTTGTGTAATCTGTAAGAGATACGACGCTAGAGTCTGTCCTTACCCAGGACCTCCCCCACTCCCAGAAGAGAGAGTGGTTCATCTTCGTCCTTTCGAAACCACTGGAGTTGATTATACAGGAGCCTTACTCCTCACTGGTAACCCAGATAATATACCAGTGAAGGCGTACATTTGTCTCTTTACATGTGCTACAACCAGAGGCGTGCACTTAGAGGTCACCCCAGACATGAGTGCTGAAGCTTTCATTCAAGCTTTCCGCAGATTTGCTGCCTGTCGATCATGTCCTAGATTAATGATATCAGACAACGGATCTAATTTTGTGGCGGGAGAAAGTTGTTTGCGAGAAGTCTGGAACCACCCTGAAGTGCAATGAGTCTTACAAAGAAGACAATGTCACTGGAAATTCATAGCACCAAGAGCCCCTTGGCAAGGTGGGTTCTATGAGCGAATGGTAGGCACAGTCAAAAGGTGTCTAAGGAAAACGTTACACCGACAAAAGGTCAGTTACTCAGAACTCCAAACTATTGTTGTGGAAATCGAGGCGCGAGTCAATAACCGCCCAATTACCTACCTGTCTGATGATTATACCCAGAGAGAACCACTGAGCCCCTCTCACTTGATCCATGGAGGTCTACTGAGCCCTCTCATCCCTTTAGCCGAAGAGGACCCTGTAGACCCGTCCCATGTGACCAGAGGAGACTTGGTGGAAAGCTACCAGCATCTTTCTAGTTATTAACAGGTGGAATGAGGTGTGGACTCGAGAGTACCTCACAGCTCTACGAGAGTACCACTACGGAGCTTCGAGTCCTTATAATAAGGTACAATTAAAACCTGGAGACCTTGTACTAGTCGACAGTGATGGACCAAGGTCCGAGTGGCCTATAGGTAAAATTGTCACCATTCACCCAGATCGACAAGGTGTCCTAAGAGTGGTTAAAGTCTTATGCAGAGGCAACACTACTCTAAAAACTTTAGAGAAGCTGGTTCCACTTGAACTGACTGAACAAGAATATCAGCCAGATCCAGTTTCTCCAGTAATTTCAGAGGACAATGAATTTGTTCCTCCAAGCAATCACCCCACTAGAGCTGCAGCTCAACAATGTAGGCGGAATTTGCGAGCCTATTACGACTCTGAAGAAGAGTAATTTCCTTCACTTCCCACTGAGAAACTGTGATGATGCTACGAGGTGATATCACGTAACGAAACATTACACGTCACTATGACCCAGGATATCGCATCACCGTAGATTCTGTTAGTTTAAATTGGGAGAGTTGAATTCTATAAATATTGTGTAGGCTACAAACAACATGTTTCAGATGACATGTAAATAGCAAGACTCAAATTCTTGTAGGTCCTTGATAAATCCGGGACGTTCGTTGTGTGTACTAACATACTAACATACTAATGTATTAATCTTAATATCACTTCGGGATAGGTCAGTACAACACAGTACACTGCGACCCTAGGATCCTCCCCCTAGAGTTATGTTGGATATTTCCAACATCGAATACAGCATTGTTGTATTCTCATTACTTATTACTAACCATACTAAATATTGTAGCAAGTAAAATTAACAACTCGTAGAATTCTCATGTACTAATAATTCATCTGTGCATTAGGCTAGAATTCTCACGTCACCTGACGCCAGTATTGCGTCAGATTTCCTTACAGTAAACACATTATATCCAATTTGTGTGAGAATTAAATACGATTCTCCATAATTAAAGCATTCTGTATGACAACTGATTGCAGACGAATTGTTCTCTAACTAAAAGCCGAATAGAGAGTTAGAATCATAGCATCTACCTCGCGATAGAGTTAACGTCATCAATGAATGCCATGGGGAGACATTAATTCCTCTCCCTTATATATTTACTATTCTTAAATTGATAATTAATAATAATTTGTTCCTCTAAATAATAAACCCGTCCAGTCTTCAACGTTTCAAACGCAAATGCGAGAAATATTAATGTTCGAGACAATAATTTGTTTTATGAACGTCGACTCGGCGTGGGTTGGAGGGACGCCATCCTCCTCAGTACGCGGACACGTGCAGAACCGAAAGGAAGCAGAGCCGCGCTTAATCAGAATCAAGCCCAAATATCCCACAGGTGGTGGTGGTGAGAGTTGGACAAGATATGGTGGTGGTGGTGGTGAGAGTTGGACAAGATATGGTGGTGGTGGTGAGAGTTGGACAAGATATGGTGGTGGTGAGAGTTGGACAAGATATGGTGGTGGTGAGAGTTGGACAAGATATGGTGGTGGTGAGAGTTGGACAAGATATGGTGGTGGTGAGAGTTGGACAAGATATGGTGGTGGTGGTGAGAGTTGGACAAGATATGGTGGTGGTGAGAGATGGACAAGATATGGTGGTGGTGGTGGTGGTGAGAGTTGGACAAGATATGGTGGTGGTGGTGGTGAAAGTTGGACAAGATATGGTGGTGGTGGTGGTGAGAGTTGGACAAGATATGGTGGTGGTGGTGGTGGTGGTGAGAGTTGGACAAGATATGGTGGTGGTGAGAGTTGGACAAGATATGGTGGTGGTGGTGGTGGTGAGAGTTGGACAAGATATGGTGGTGGTGGTGGTGAGAGTTGGACAAGATATGGTGATGGTGGTGGTGGTGAGAGTTGGACAAGATATGGTGGTGGTGAGAGTTGGACAAGATATGGTGGTGGTGAGAGTTGGACAAGATATGGTGGTGGTGAGAGTTGGACAAGATATGGTGGTGGTGAGAGTTGGACAAGATATGGTGGTGGTGAGAGTTGGACAAGATATGGTGGTGGTGGTGGTGGTGAGAGTTGGACAAGATATGGTGGTGGTGAGAGATGGACAAGATATGGTGGTGGTGGTGGTGGTGAGAGTTGGACAAGATATGGTGGTGGTGGTGGTGGTGAAAGTTGGACAAGATATGGTTGTGGTGGTGGTGAGAGTTGGACAAGATATGGTGGTGGTGGTGGTGAGAGTTGGACAAGATATGGTGGTGGTGGTGAGAGTTGGACAAGATATGGTGGTGGTGAGAGTTGGACAAGATATGGTGGTGGTGAGAGTTGGACAAGATATGGTGGTGGTGAGAGTTGAACAAGATATGGTGGTGGTGGTGGTGGTGAGAGTTGGACAAGATGTGGTGGTGGTGGTGAGAGTTGGACAAGATATGGTGGTGGTGAGAGTTGGACAAGATATGGTGGTGGTGGTGGTGAGAGTTGAACAAGATATGGTGGTGGTGGAGGTGAGAGTTGGACAAGATATGGTGGTGGTGGTGGTGGTGGTGAGGTTTGGACAAGATATGGTGGTGGTGAGAGTTGGACAAGATATGGTGATGGTGAGAGTTGGACAAGATATGGTGATGGTGAGAGTTGGACAAGATATGGTGGTGGTGAGAGTTGGACAAGATATGGTGGTGGTGAGAGTTGGACAAGATATGGTGGTGGTGAGAGTTGGACAAGATATGGTGGTGGTGAGAGTTGGACAAGATAGGGTGGTGGTGAGAGTTGGACAAGATAGGGTGGTGGTGAGAGTTGGACAAGATAGGGTGGTGGTGAGAGTTGGACAAGATAGGGTGGTGGTGAGAGTTGGACAAGATAGGGTGGTGGTGAGAGTTGGACAAGATAGGGTGGTGGTGAGAGTTAGGACAAGATAGGGTGGTGGTGAGAGTTGGACAAGATAGGGGTGGTGGTGAGAGTTGGACAAGATAGGGTTGGTGGTGAGAGTTGGACAAGATAGGGTGGTGGTGAGAGTTGGACAAGATAGGGTGGTGGTGAGAGTTGGACAAGATAGGGTGGTGGTGGAGTTGGACAAGATAGGGTGGTGGTGAGAGTTGGACAAGATAGGGTGGTGGTGAGAGTTTGGACAAGATAGGGTGGTGGTGAGAGTTGGACAAGATAGGGTGGTGGTGAGAGTTGGACAAGATAGGGTGGTGGTGAGAGTTGGACAAGATAGGGTGGTGGTGAGAGTTGGACAAGATAAGGGTGGTGGTGAGAGTTGGACAAGATAGGGTGGTGGTGAGAGTGGACAAGATAGGGTGGTGGTGAGAGTTGGACAAGATAGGGTGGTGGTGAGAGTTGGACAAGATAGGGTGGTGGTGAGAGTTGGACAAGATAGGGTGGTGGTGAGAGTTGGACAAGATAGGTTGGTGGTGAGAGTTGGACAAGATAGAGTGGTGGTGAGTTGACAAGATAGGGTGGTGGTGAGAGTTGGACAAGATAAGGGTGGTGGTGAGAGTTGGACAAGATAGGGTGGTGGTGAGAGTTGGACAAGATAGGGTGGTGGTGAGAGTTGGACAAGATAGGGTGGTGGTGAGAGTTGGACAAGATAGGGTGGTGGTGAGAGTTGGACAAGATAGGGTGGTGGTGAGAGTTGGACAAGATAGGGTGGTGGTGAGAGTTGGACAAGATAGGGTGGTGGTGAGAGTTGGACAAGATAGGGTGGTGGTGAGAGTTGGACAAGATAGGGTGGTGGTGAGAGTTGGACAAGATAGGGTGGTGGTGAGAGTTGGACAAGATAGGGTGGTGGTGAGAGTTGGACAAGATAGGGTGGTGGTGAGAGTTGGACAAGATAGGGTGGTGGTGAGAGTTGGACAAGATAGGGTGGTGGTGAGAGTTGGACAAGATAGGGTGGTGGTGAGAGTTGGACAAGATAGGGTGGTGGTGAGAGTTGGACAAGATAGGGTGGTGGTGAGAGTTGGACAAGATAGGGTGGTGGTGAGAGTTGGACAAGATAGGGTGGTGGTGAGAGTTGGACAAGATAGGGTGGTGGTGAGAGTTGGACAAGATAGGGTGGTGGTGAGAGTTGGACAAGATAGGGTGGTGGTGAGAGTTGGACAAGATAGGGTGGTGGTGAGAGTTGGACAAGATAGGGTGGTGGTGAGAGTTGGACAAGATAGGGTGGTGGTGAGAGTTGGACAAGATAGGGTGGTGGTGAGAGTTGGACAAGATAGGGTGGTGGTGAGAGTTGGACAAGATAGGGTGGTGGTGAGAGTTGGACAAGATAGGGTGGTGGTGAGAGTTGGACAAGATAGGGTGGTGGTGAGAGTTGGACAAGATAGGGTGGTGGTGAGAGTTGGACAAGATAGGGTGGTGGTGAGAGTTGAACAAGATATGGTGGTGGTGGTGGTGGTGAGAGTTGGACAAGATATGGTGGTGGTGAGAGTTGGACAAGATATGGTGGTGGTGGTGGTGAGAGTTGGACAAGATATGGTGGTGGTGGAGGTGAGAGTTGGACAAGATATGGTGGTGGTGGTGGTGGTGGTGAGAGTTGGACAAGATAGGGTGGTGGTGAGAGTTGGACAAGATAGGGTGGTGGTGAGAGTTGGACAAGATAGGGTGATGGTGAGAGTTGGACAAGATATGGTGGTGGTGAGAGTTGGACAAGATATGGTGGTGGTGAGAGTTGGACAAGATAGGGTGGTGGTGAGAGTTGGACAAGATAGGGTGGTGGTGAGAGTTGGACAAGATAGGGTGGTGGTGAGAGTTGGACAAGATAGGGTGGTGGTGAGAGTTGGACAAGATAGGGTGGTGGTGAGAGTTGGACAAGATAGGGTGGTGGTGAGAGTTGGACAAGATAGGGTGGTGGTGAGAGTTGGACAAGATAGGGTGGTGGTGAGAGTTGGACAAGATAGGGTGGTGGTGAGAGTTGGACAAGATAGGGTGGTGGTGAGAGTTGGACAAGATAGGGTGGTGGTGAGAGTTGGACAAGATAGGGTGGTGGTGAGAGTTGGACAAGATAGGGTGGTGGTGAGAGTTGGACAAGATAGGGTGGTGGTGAGAGTTGGACAAGATAGGGTGGTGGTGAGAGTTGGACAAGATAGGGTGGTGGTGAGAGTTGGACAAGATAGGGTGGTGGTGAGAGTTGGACAAGATAGGGTGGTGGTGAGAGTTGGACAAGATAGGGTGGTGGTGAGAGTTGGACAAGATAGGGTGGTGGTGAGAGTTGGACAAGATAGGGTGGTGGTGAGAGTTGGACAAGATAGGGTGGTGGTGAGAGTTGGACAAGATAGGGTGGTGGTGAGAGTTGGACAAGATAGGGTGGTGGTGAGAGTTGGACAAGATAGGGTGGTGGTGAGAGTTGGACAAGATAGGGTGGTGGTGAGAGTTGGACAAGATAGGGTGGTGGTGAGAGTTGGACAAGATAGGGTGGTGGTGAGAGTTGGACAAGATAGGGTGGTGGTGAGAGTTGGACAAGATAGGGTGGTGGTGAGAGTTGGACAAGATAGGGTGGTGGTGAGAGTTGGACAAGATAGGGTGGTGGTGAGAGTTGGACAAGATAGGGTGGTGGTGAGAGTTGGACAAGATAGGGTGGTGGTGAGAGTTGGACAAGATAGGGTGGTGGTGAGAGTTGGACAAGATAGGGTGGTGGTGAGAGTTGGACAAGATAGGGTGGTGGTGAGAGTTGGACAAGATAGGGTGGTGGTGAGAGTTGGACAAGATAGGGTGGTGGTGAGAGTTGGACAAGATAGGGTGGTGGTGAGAGTTGGACAAGATAGGGTGGTGGTGAGAGTTGGACAAGATAGGGTGGTGGTGAGAGTTGGACAAGATAGGGTGGTGGTGAGAGTTGGACAAGATAGGGTGGTGGTGAGAGTTGGACAAGATAGGGTGGTGGTGAGAGTTGGACAAGATAGGGTGGTGGTGAGAGTTGGACAAGATAGGGTGGTGGTGAGAGTTGGACAAGATAGGGTGGTGGTGAGAGTTGGACAAGATAGGGTGGTGGTGAGAGTTGGACAAGATAGGGTGGTGGTGAGAGTTGGACAAGATAGGGTGGTGGTGAGAGTTGGACAAGATAGGGTGGTGGTGAGAGTTGGACAAGATAGGGTGGTGGTGAGAGTTGGACAAGATAGGGTGGTGGTGAGAGTTGGACAAGATAGGGTGGTGGTGAGAGTTGGACAAGATAGGGTGGTGGTGAGAGTTGGACAAGATAGGGTGGTGGTGAGAGTTGGACAAGATAGGGTGGTGGTGAGAGTTGGACAAGATAGGGTGGTGGTGAGAGTTGGACAAGATAGGGTGGTGGTGAGAGTTGGACAAGATAGGGTGGTGGTGAGAGTTGGACAAGATAGGGTGGTGGTGAGAGTTGGACAAGATAGGGTGGTGGTGAGAGTTGGACAAGATAGGGTGGTGGTGAGAGTTGGACAAGATAGGGTGGTGGTGAGAGTTGGACAAGATAGGGTGGTGGTGAGAGTTGGACAAGATAGGGTGGTGGTGAGAGTTGGACAAGATAGGGTGGTGGTGAGAGATGGACAAGATAGGGTGGTGGTGAGAGTTGGACAAGATAGGGTGGTGGTGAGAGTTGGACAAGATAGGGTGGTGGTGAGAGTTGGACAAGATAGGGTGGTGGTGAGAGTTGGACAAGATAGGGTGGTGGTGAGAGTTGGACAAGATAGGGTGGTGGTGAGAGTTGGACAAGATAGGGTGGTGGTGAGAGTTGGACAAGATAGGGTGGTGGTGAGAGTTGGACAAGATAGGGTGGTGGTGAGAGTTGGACAAGATAGGGTGGTGGTGAGAGTTGGACAAGATAGGGTGGTGGTGAGAGTTGGACAAGATAGGGTGGTGGTGAGAGTTGGACAAGATAGGGTGGTGGTGAGAGTTGGACAAGATAGGGTGGTGGTGAGAGTTGGACAAGATAGGGTGGTGGTGAGAGTTGGACAAGATAGGGTGGTGGTGAGAGTTGGACAAGATAGGGTGGTGGTGAGAGTTGGACAAGATAGGGTGGTGGTGAGAGTTGGACAAGATAGGGTGGTGGTGAGAGTTGGACAAGATATGGTGGTGGTGAGAGTTGGACAAGATATGGTGGCGGTGAGAGTTGGACAAGATATGGTGGCGGTGAGAGCTGGACAAGATATGGTGGCGGTGAGAGCTGGACAAGATGTGGTGGCGGCGGTGAGAGCTGGACGAGATGTGGTGGTGGCGGTGAGAGGTGGACGAGATGTGGTGGTGGTGTTTTGAGAGGTGAAGACGCTGGGAAACCTTGATAAAACCGAACCTATTTTATACTCTTAAACAGATGCATTTGGATAGTTTTGGAATCTGAAAAAGTAGTTAGTTAAGCTTTGTGTTTGTCTCTGACCATTATCTGTCTTTGGATCCAGACTTTTTGAATGTTTCTCGGGGTTGGAAAGAGAGAGAGTCGATATTAGATGCTTCGGATGAAAATCTTGAACATTATGTACTTTCCGAGAACTGTGATTTCTACCCTATAGCCTTACCTTAATTATATTTAATGTTTGTGTTCTGATTGCTTCAACATCATTTGTAAATTCTTGATTAAATTCAAGTTGAATAATATTTATGTACTTTCCACTGCTTTAAAATTTGAGTTCATAGAAGTCATATTGTGAGACATTAACGCTATCAAGAGAATATTGCATAAAAAAATTATATATACTTTGATATCTAATCCTCATATATGGTTTTATCAATTTAAAAAATTATATATTTCAGTTTTTATATTTTAATTGCGGTATTGGCCCGTCCTCTCAAAAAAGTGACTTTGTAACCCCTAACGGACAAATAACACGGTTATTGTAAATTATAACGGCGTTGGAACAATACCATATAGATAGTGCTTAGAAGGGAAAAGAAAGACCCAAAGGAATAGGAAACTTCCAGCTACAGGATACAAGAACCTAATAGCAAACTTTATCAAAGGCTTTTGTGGTATCTTAGGCAACGGGAAAAGAATCACAGCTGCCAGCACAGCTGTCGGCCATCACAGGCCGAAGAAAGGTTGAGGAAAAAGGAATAGATAGGTGTTTAGTCGACCAGACCGGATTTGTGTTGGGAAGACCTCATATTTTGTGTTTTGATGTTCAGTTATCGCATAAAACTACATATTGTATCAGAATAATGATGAGGAAAGCGGGTGGTGGGGGGGGGGTTTAGTGGGAATTCATATATTTGTCTGATCTCATGCTTGTAACTCCATAAAAAGGTTTTGCTGTTTAAAATATATGCACATTATTAACTGACTGTTTAGATCAACAGTAATAGTTTGAGTATCCTTGTTCAGGTAAGGAATCAAAGGCAAATTTCTTGCAGGGAATCCAAATCAAAGCACAGATAGGTAATCCAAGGCAGTCTCTCGGGGGGGGGGGGGGGGGAGGGAATAGTGCCTAGGGTCTTTGACTAAAGATCAAAATGATTTAATTTATTCGCGAAAGATAAAGAAACTTTCATGCATTCCGTTTAATTTTTTGAGTTTTAAATGTCTTGCGAACAATTTCAAATCTGAACATATTTTAAACTTGAAAACTAGGTTCCATATCATTTCCATATCATTGCATTCCATGTCATTGTTTTTATTTAAATTATGTCTCTGACAGATTGACTCTTTGAAATAATTAAAGGTGTGGATGACAAACTATATTCACAGCAGAGAAAAATTTATACGTACATTTAAGGATGTAATCATCATCTTGATTGTCCATGATCAGAGAAATCATACTCATGTCTTCCCCAAACTATAAAATTAATATTTTTCAAACAAAATCCTCATCACTTTGTTGATGAGGATTGGCCGTCCAAACCGTTATGTTCTCATGGGCGGCCAAACCGTAAAGTTCTTGACCGTCCAAACCAATATGGCCCCACACGCACGCTGCAGTTCATGTGAGAACAAATCGTTATAAAACTGGGAGTTGGGCTGTTTTATTCGAATCAGAACTGAATATATTAATTTATATATAATGTGTTAGAATTTATCTCTCTTACGAGGCCTAAGGAAATAGTTGTTACTCAATCCTCGCGGTGACGTCACAGGTATGACAGTAATATTAAACGTATAATTCATAATTTAATAACGTGAATAATCCACAAAATACCTAAATTTAAGTTTTAATTCGTAGTTAGTCTTAAAAGCTAAAAATCCTCAAGGTGGTAAATTATTAGAAGTATGTTTTAAGTAGTTAATTGTTACAATGGGAAATATTTCATAATTGTAGGTGTAAAATGATCCAGTTATAAATTGTATAATAAAGAGAGGAGTCACTCTTGCCATCTCGGTGATTTTATTGGTTAAACATTATTGCACCCAATTGGAAAATAAGTTTTCTAGAATATATACAATAAAGTTTTTTATGATATAAGATAGAATTTGTATAACATATGTAAAAGATAAAAAATTTATATCAATGTTAATAAAATACTGAATAGACAAATTCAGTTTTAGTAATGGTCATCGAACTAAAAATTCTCATTATTTTAAAAACAAATAAATTGTATTACATATAGTTTGTTATAATTACAAGAGAATATGGGAATACAGGGTAATTGTATCCAAGCAATGCAGGGTATTATTCCAGTGGCTGTTTGATATTGACATGTTTGTAGATACGATAGCATTCTTCGGGTTATACACCTTGAAGCCCACTCTTGGTATACTGACATCGGTTCCGTCCGGTATCTGTGCAGAGTTTGATTTTTTACGATTGCTTCATGTTGCGAGTGAACCTTGGGTCTCTTAAAATAGGCAAGTTGGATAGCATCTACCCAGCGTCGCTTAAACAGGGTGACGTGGGGGTTAAAATTATAGTCCTGCAAGAGAAGACCTCGGGTGTCCAGGAGGGGCAACTATCTCCTTCCTCAGATCAAACAGCTTCGGCGTCTTCTGAACCTTTACATAGATGACCGTTGTCGAAACTTCCCAGGCCTCCTAAGACTACGTGCAGATTCTTCAGTTTATTTCTGTTAAGAGAAAAGAGCACGTTGTTAACATGGTTACAGCGCATGAATAATAACTAAATATATATAAAAAATCATTTAAATAATGACAAAGCTTAAATTATTCTATAGAGAGGCGAAGAATGAATTTATATGAACAAATCCACAAGGGCCGTGATGAGGGTTCAAACCTACGTCAGGGATGATCCCAAACGCACCTTATTCTACTGCGCCATGACAGGGTAAAAAAATTGCAACCTTGTGCAGCTGCCCTAACAAGGCTCATGCAGCTTCTCTGCGAGAAGGCGCGTCTGGAATCATCCCAGACGTAGGTTCGAACCCTCATCACGGGCCTTGTGGATTAGTTCATTTGATGCCTCACACTATTGTGATGTGTGTGTAATTAGATAATACTCTTTTGGTAACATGGTTGAAATTGTGTGGAATTAATTACCGAGTAACATTAGCAGTGGTGTACCTTGATTGTTTCAAGCGTAGGTTAAACACACACAATGAATGAGAATGGGTGGATATAAACAAGAACTGTCTCGTATGGGCTAATAGACCTTCTGCACTTTCATTCTTATGTTCCTAATGTTTTTAATGCGATTAATAAGTGCAATGAAGCTAAATTTTTGACTGATTGTGGGGAGATATATTAAGTAATATGAAATGTTAGAGGATTAATCGAACATTTACAAAACCTGTACATCTTTCCTCAATTATGGCTGTTTAGTTTGCATTTATTGATCAATTTAACAGGTACGAGGTTGTTGTACTTACCATAAACTTCGCAATCAGTTGACGAATGTCGACCGCAACATTCTCATCTGTCTGCTTACACTTATCTACCTCGCTCCATCTTTCTGAAATTACAAAATAAGAATTTTATAATTTAATATTTAACCAGCAATGTGTATACGCATATTAAGAAAAAAATATTAATTTTTAAAAACAAACAAACAAACAAACGTAGTTTTGCTGATACATGTATACTGTCGCTAATGTTGGTACCTTCCAAACTACAAGTAACTATACCAGAGATATTTCTTTAGTCATGGTTCAACTGGTAATACGAGTCAAGGGACGCAAGTTCAATCCCATTGCAGTCCCACCATATTTTAGCGCAGATAAATCACACTCTTGTGAGTTCATTATATACAATATATTAAAATTCAAGAACCTTACGTAGCTTCTTTCACCACAAGCTAATAAACAAGCAGCTTAGTTTGGATAACACAAACTATTGATCCTCGAATGACTGTAAACTTCCCAGTGACTATTTCTCCTAACTCTCATCTTCACTACTTATTTACCAACACTTCCCCAACTCCTTACCTCGGTCTAGTATGAAGTAGCCGAGGCTGGTGTGCCCGTGGTCTGGGTCGGCTGCAACGTGTTTGAGCTCCTTGGCTTCGCTCCAGAGAGAATCTTGCAGTTTCTTCATGTTGAGTTTCACGCTATCTGGCAGGTCCAAGTAGGTGTAGTGGGTAGCTTCTTTCCTGGCGGGCATTTCGGATGCGATCTGCAATGAAAATAATGCAAGTTTAATGTGTCTGGCAAGTTTAATATATAGATGTTTATTTATTCTATAACTTCTAATATTGTAAAGGATTCCAGCTATTTTCTTACGTCGTGAGAGCATTTGTGATGCGATCTGCACTGATAATAACACAAGTATAATATACCAGCCCATCCTCCAGTTTTGGTAGTACTTACAGTAACGATGAGGACCATACTATATTTACCGACGGACAACGATATTAGAACGTAGAAATCTGAACTCTGAACAAACCGGGAAAACTATTTTTTTACTTGTTATTTTGACAGACTAAACTGTAAAAAATGTGAATTGAATATATTGTGGAAAGGTTTGTAATGTTGTGTACCTTGACTTTAGCAAACCTTTTGATACATTACCAATCTTTTGACCATTACAAAACCATATTTACATGGTCTTGAAGTGATAAATCTAACTTAAAATAGAAACCCGAAATACCGTGAGCCTCTCTCTCTATCATCAATCATCCATGTGGCACGTTAGCAAAAGCTTTGCTAAAGTCAAGGTACACGACATAAACCTTACCATTATCGACTGCCTCAACTATGCTGGAATAAAATAATAGCATGTTAAACATGAACGGCCATTTGTAAATCCATGTTGTGAATCATTTATTTATATTTATCTCGGTTGACAGCTGAGACAGGTGACCTGTCTGTTATTACTGGTCTAAGAGGGACCGAAACGTCACCGCTTCTCGACGAAGTAGAGGTTTATGTTAAAATAAGTGAAAATAGAGAAGTTTATGACGTAAGTAAGTAATTATCAAAAGAAGGCACCAAACCGGGAAGGCTATGTAGCACCATCACAGACGCAAAATAATCAGAGGGCGCTAAATATCACCAAGGATGCCAATACGAGAACAAAAACGCATAAGGCGAACGATATCAAAAGTATCCGTATCACCAAGAATTCTATCGAGGGACAGGTGACCGCGAGGGGCGGTCGGAAAGCAAGACACACGCTCGTCCTGGAAGTCAGGACATTCAAGAAGGACATGCACGACTGTAAGAGGGACAATGCAACTAGGACAATAAGGAGCAGGGCGGCGCTCCATCAAGTGACCATGGGTTAAGCGAGTATGGCCAATACGCAACCTCGCCAGAGCTGTTTCCCACCGCCGGTTACGGTGGAAGGAGGACTGCCACGAGGAAACACAACATTTAAGAGTACGTAGTTTGTTACCAGTAACAGACGACCAAGAAGCCTGCCAACGGGTAAGGACGGAGGAATGGATAACCGGGTAAAAGTCGGAATACGGAATGCCCTTACGAGAGATGGGACAAGAGCGGACAGCTTCCTTGGCGGCAGCATCCGCACGCTCATTTAAAGACACACCAATATGGCTGGGAACCCAACAAAAGTCAACCGACTTAAATTTACTGTGAACGAGAAACAGCCAATGCTGGATCTCGACAACTACTGGATGAACCGGATTAAAGGACCCGAGAGCCATGAGGGCACTACGAGAGTCAACAACAACTACAAAGGAAGACTGACAACGAGAAAGCAGGAGACGAAGAGCATAGAGAATAGCATAAAGTTCCGCTGTAAAGATGCTAGTCTCCGGAGGCAAGCGACACATATAAGTGCGATCAGGAAAAACAACAGAGTAGCCAACACCGTCCGCTGACTTAGACCCATCGGTGAAGACAGAAACGGAGCGGGAGTGAGAAGAAAAGTGCTCGAGGAAAAGGCGTTTTAGAACCGTAGGAGGGGTAAAAGCTTTAGTGATACGGGTCAAGGATGTACAAAACCGCGGAAGAGGGACCCTCCACGGGGGCAAAGAAGGAACAACACTAGGAGAAACATCAGAAATACGAACGGAAAGAGAATCCTGCAGGCGAGATAACCGGACAGAAAGAGGGAGGTGATGAAGAGGAACAGGAACCGCAGGAGGGGTAAAAGTTAAAGCACGACAGAGGCGAGAGGAAGGATGATGCAAGGACCGCGCAAGATAGCGAAGACAGTAGCGATCACGGCGGTCCTGGAGAGACAGGAAGCCAGTGTCAACATACAAGCTAAGGACGGGAGTCGAACGAAAGGCACCAGAACTGAGGCGCAACCCAGTATGGTGCAAAGCATCAAGACGGCGAAGAGTAGAAGGAGAAGCAGACGAGTAAGCAGGGCAACCATAATCGAGCTTAGACAGAACGAGAGAGGAATGTAAAGCAAGGAGAGTGCGCCTATCTGCCCCCCAAGAAGTATGGGACAAGACCCGAAGGAGGGTAAGGGCCTTAGAGCACTCAACACGGAGGTAAGAGATATGGGGAGACCAAGACAAACGAGTGTCAAGGAATAACCCCAAAAGCTTCGCAGAATCTTTGTATTCAAGGGGATGACCATAAAGTGACAAAGAGGGACGAAGAACAACCCGTTTCCGCGTAAACGTCATGGCACAAGTCTTAGAAGTAGAGAACTTGAAGCCATGATCAGTGGCCCAAGACGACACGGCATCAATTGCAAGTTGAAGCCGGCGTTGAAGGAGAGGCGAATCATCACCCTGACAACAAAGGGTAAGATCATCGACATAGAGAGCGGAGAAGACACCAGAAGGAAGAGAGGAAAGAAGACCATTGAGGGCAACCAGAAAAAGAGTAGTGCTCAGAACACTACCCTGGGGCACACCTTCGTATTGCTGAAAAGAGGGAGAGAGAGCGGTACCAAGGCGCACCCGAAAGGAACGACGAGAGAGGAAGCTGCGGAGAAAGAGAGGGAGATGACCACGAAGGCCAAAAGAATGAAGTTGAGATAGGATATGATAACGCCAAGTGGTGTCGTAAGCCTTTTCCAGGTCAAAAAGGACGGCAACAACGGAGGTCTTCGCAGCAAAAGCAGTACGAATATAGACCTCCAAGTTCACCAGGACATCTGTCGTGCTGCGGCACTTGCGGAAACCAAATTGAGAAGGGGAGAGGAGGTGATGGTGTTCCAGGAACCACATCAGACGAACGTTAACCATACGTTCAAAGAGTTTGCAGACACAACTTGTGAGAGCAATAGGGCGAAAGTCCTTAGGGGAAGTACCCAGAGACCCCGGTTTGCGAACAGGGAGGACAACGGCATCGAGCCAGTCCTCAGGGACTGACGACGACTCCCAGATCCGATTATACAGACTCAGTAAATACTGAGACGTGCTCGGAGGGAGATGGCGAAGCATCTCATAATGAATACCATCGGAGCCCGCCGCCGTAGAACCGCAGAGGGCCAGGGCAAAACGAAGTTCAGAGAGAGAGAAGGGATCATTATAGGGAAGCTGAAGATGAGTGCAGAAATCTAAAGGACGAGACTCAAGGACAGGTTTACGAAGAAGGAAAGATTGGGGAAGATGAAGACCAGAGCTAACAGAAGAAAAGTGGGAACCCAGTTCGGAAGCGACCTGCAACGGGTCCGCCACAAGAGTATCATGGAGGTGAAGGACCGGTGAAACATCGGGAACGAACTTACCCGCTATCTTGCGGATACGCTTCCAGATCTGGGCCAGAGGGGTTTCGGACATAATTGTTGAGACATAAGATGCCCAACATTCACGTTTAGCCGTACGGATGGCCCTACGGGCCACCGCACTCGCTTTCAGAAAGAAAAGAAAAGAATCGGTCGTCTGCCTACGGCGGTGCCTCTTCCAGGCTGCACGCTTACAGCGGACAGCCCGAGCACAGTCCGCATTCCACCAGGGAACGCACTTCCGCGGACCCCGAGAGGAAGAGCGAGGAATAGAGCGGAGGGCAGCGTTGAAGACAGTGTCATGAAAAAGGAGGAGAGCGCGAGAGAGAGGCAGAAGGGAGAGGTCAGAGAGAGCAGCACTGAGGGTAAATAGGGTCCAGTCTGCCTTAGCAAACTGCCACCTAGGGAAAGAGAGGGAAGGGCGAAAAGATAAAAAGGAAACAAGGATGGGGAAATGATCACTTCCATGGAGGTCATCAAGAACCTGCCACGTGAAATCTAAGTAAAGAGAAGAAGAGCAGAGAGAAAGATCAAGACAAGAAAGGGTGCGAGTCCGAGAGTCCAAATGAGTGGGCTCACCAGAATTCAGAAGAGACAGGGAAGAAGATAGGAGAAACGGCTCAAGGAGGCGACCCCGGGTATTCGTCAGAACGTCACCCCAAAGAGAATGACGACAATTGAAGTCACCCAGCAGGAGCACAGGCTCCGGCAAGGAGTCTAGGAGGTGTTTCAAATCAGGAAGAGAGAGCGGGACACTCGGGGGGAGATAAATGGAACAAACTGTGTACCATTTCCCCACAAAGATACGAGCAGCAGAACAATGGAGAGGCGAAGGAAAAAGTAAAGGAACAAAGGGAACATCTGCACGAATCAAGAGAGCAGAAGAATTAGAAGCCCCAGCAATGGCTGGGGGGGGGGGGAGAGAAAGGAATAGCCACGAAAACGACCAGGACGAGCACCAAGCATTGGCTCCTGGAGACAGACACAAAGGGGCGAAAACCGCGAAATCAGAAGCTGGAGTTAGAGGAAATTGGCATAATAACCTCGAACGTTCCATTGAAGAATGGACAACGACGAGAAGAGAAAGGACAAAAACAGAGAACAAGGAAGAAACAAAGGCGAAAGAGCAACAGAGCACGTTAAAGAATATCAGGGTCGGGATCAGGGTCAGCAAAGTCAGGGTTAGGGGGCATGGGTAAACTGAGCAAAGACGGAGGGAAGGAAACGGGAGAACAGATCAGAGGTGGGCGGGCGGGGTCCGGAGGAGGAGGAGGAAGAGGAGGAGACAACGGAGAGGAGCAGTCAAGGACAGCAGTAGGAAGAGGGGGAGTAGAAAGAGGGGAGCGCACCCCAGCAAGAGCAGCAACCGAAAGGGAAGCAGGGGCCAAAGAAACCTCCATAGCAGGAACCATAGCATAGCAGGAGAGGAGCCAGGCTTACGCTTCTGACTTAGAGACAGGTGTCCCAGCAACTACGTACCGGGCAACGGATTCCAATGTCTCAACAGGAGAAGCCGAACGAGAGCACACACGACGGCCGTTAGGAGAGCGATGGACATCCGCCTGCACCGACAGGCGGCGGGGAGAGCCGATAGATGGAGGAAGAGGATGGGAAGGAGGATCGGAGGGGGACGAGGAAGACGACACAGGAGACATGACAGACCGGGTTGAAAGAAGGGAAACCCCAGACAGAGGACCAGGAGGGGGACCTCGTCGGGAAAGAACTCAAAGGAACAGAGGAGGGGGCAGTAGCCGTATCAGGGTCCAAGGCCCGGAAACGGTTGAGAGTCTGAGGAAGGGGGGAAGGACGAGGAGAGGAAGAGCGCAACACGCGAGCATAAGAGATGTTAGTATAAGGTGGGAGCCGGCGAACCTGGCGCCTCGCCTCAGGAAAAGACAAACGCTCCCGGTGCTTCAGGTTAAGGACGGCCGCCTCAAGCTTGTAATGGACACAGGCACGGGAGAACGTAGGATGGGCCTCACCGCAGTTGAGGCAGCGAGCTTGGGGAGAAGTGCACTCCGACTTAGAGTGACCTTCACTCCCACACAAAGGACAGAGAGAGACAGTCCCAGAGCAGCGGAGGGCACCATGCCCAAACCTCCAGCACTTATTACAAAGTCGAGGAGAAGGAATATACTCCTGGACAAAGCACCTAGCACCAGCAAGAATGACAGAGGATGGAAGGGTCCTACCATCAAAGGTGATCTTCACAACGCGAAGGGGTTGACGGCGACGACCACGAGGGGGACGAGTAAATGAGTCAACCTGGAGGACAGAATGGCCTTGGGCATCAAGGATATGCCGAATATCATCGTGGCAATCCTGCAGATTCCGAACACCGGTTGCAACATGGGGTGGGAGGAGAATAGTGCCAACACTGGAATTCATCTGAACGTTCTTGGAGACCCGAACAGGGATCTCGCCAAGGCAAGATAAGGCAGCCAAGCGGGAAGCCGCATCCTGAGAAGGAGCAGCAACGACACGTGTACCGAGACGAGTGGGGTTGAAAGTGACACACGCATCCACGGAATCTACAAGATGCCGATGGAGGGAGAAATCGTCAGGAGGCGCAGAATCAAGAGGGAGGAGATCAAAGTATTTGGCCCATGAAGCAGGACCAAACAAGGCCTGATACGCATCAGCACGGGAAGGAATCGAGCGAGTGCGGTTGGGGCGCGAACGGCGTTGAGAACCCCTAGAGAGAGAGGGGTCAAAAGGCGCAGTAGTCACAACGAAAGACTTAGCCACACCAGGGGACGAAGTGGTCACCACCGGGGGCTGGAGGCTCGACCCAACCTCAGAGGAGGGAGGGGAGCTGGGGGAAGAAGACAGGATGGTCAAAGGAGGAGCAAGGTCGGGGCCCAACGCAGCGGGAGCTACAGAGCCTGGTCTTCCAATACAGGCCGACTCGGGGGCTTGATCGCCCACCCCACGAGCCTGAGAGGGTACAACGGAAACATTCAACGACATAGAGACGAAAAATAACAAATTCATCCACGAATGTGCCCCCATACCCACCATGGAGCCACAATTAGAGGCAGGACACCCAACAGGAAGCTATCGCCGATCATGCCGGGGCCCCCTAGGGGTGCGTCGTGAGTATACGCCCCACAAACACCACCTTAAGAACCGTCAGTCCGTCGAGATCGGGTTCAGCGACGAAAGGGGGATTGACAATAAAAGGTTCCCCTCGCTTGAGATGTCGGGTACTACAGTTCTACGGGTGCAAGAGAACCTCCCCCCTCCTCAAGCAGCCGGGCGTCAAAATAGAAGAAGTCCAAAGAAATAATCCAAAACAAGCAAAAGGTTGGCAGGAAACGACAAGCAGATAGGAGAAGAGGGGGGAGAAAAACGAAACATAAGGAAAAGGAAAAGCGATCCGGCACAATTGGAGAAGACAGCAGCAGGAGTGCAAGGCCAGAAAAGGACAGAGGACCGCCCAACGGAGCATCACACTCCGGCAGCCGTCCACCAAGCCCCCTCACGACGCCAACGGGCCGGAAGGGGAGGGGGAAGTTTATGAAATGGGCGGTCATCATAGATACTCCTTTGTAATGATCGACAGATTGACATTCTGGAAGCGTTTACCACTCGCATTTACATTATCCTATAATAAAAATGAAAGTGTTCTTGGTTAAGGGAAGATAATGAATGGGGATGGTTGGAAGAAGAAAATGGGAAAAGGAGAGAGAAAAGCATTTGCCAAGAATTATAGACGAGTTGCACTAACGTCCCACATAATAAAAGTATTTGAGAGATTAGTCAGGTCACCAGTTTCAAGGAGACCAATGGTATTCTTAACTAAGGCAAACATGGATTTAGAGCGGGAAGATCGTGCCATGGAGTGATAGCTCCATTCCTGAACACACACAATGAGATCAGTGGGAATAAGCGGTGAAATTGGACGCTGGAAACTCAGTTTTCTGTCGAACAGAACACAGATAACAGTCAAGCATATAAAGTAGACACCAAGCGCAGTTAAAAGTACTGTTGTTGTTGTTTTTAGATTTAGTTACTCAGAATAAAGTGTCGATGTAGCACGGGCTATGGTGAGCCAGTAATTGAGTTCGGTTATTCGCGATAACCTTGTTAATGTAATATTTGGGTCAAAGTTTTATATGGAGGTGGGGATTCCTCAGTTTCCTCCGGTTTATTTTTCGCTTTTGTTTTAGTGCACTGGTTTTAGTCTTGTTTTAATGACATTATCTTGGTGGCGGATGTAGATGCAGAATGCTCACAAGTGAGTCCCATTCCTCAACGGCTTTTCTAATCATTGTAGTTGCGGTGAAATGTGCATCTTAAGGTTGAGTTTGATGCGCAGGGCTTCTGTTTTCTAGCTTCACATTCCAGTAAGTAGTGCAATAGTGGCGCCGCTTCTTCTGTTCGACATATATGACACACTTTAACTACTGGGTTCATTACCTCTCAACAGCACTTGTAATAAAGTCTGAGCCTGTGTATGGCTACTGCAATGTCTCTAGATATGTTTGCCAGGTTTGAAAGAGAAGATCCCAGTGGCTTGTTCGTACCATATCGCAGTAGATCTTCCTTCCGCAACTTTGGCTCTGTGGCGACTATTCATAGTTGAGAGTATTTTCTTCTTGATTTGCTCCTTAATCTGTGAAAAACTTGGAGGTACTTGAACCTGTACAACAGGTAGAGCAGTGGCAGTTTTTGCTAGTGTGCCTTTTCATTACCATCTATTGCCAATGTGACTTGGTATCCAATTTAGGGTGATTGACAGCCCTAGATTATGGGCTTCTTTTCCTGTGAGGTGTTGTATATTATCTCGATGCTGACTGGATAAGAATGCCTGGAGCGAAGATTTAGAGTTGATATGAATGATATCATGTAAATTATTCTCAATTGAATAGGTTATTGCCTCCCTCAGGGCATATAATTCAGTTTGCAATGTTGAGCACCTACTATTCATGCTCCAGTAATCTTAATGTTTGGTAGTGTAAACTGCTGCCCAGCAGAACCTCTTTCTTGATCAACTGATCCGTCTGTGAAGACGAGTTGTTGTAGGTCTTGAGATGGCTTCCATTTGTTGTTCTATGACTGTTTTGAGCCTCTGCGAGTCACATGCTGATTTTCTAACTGGTAATCCTTCAGTGATTATCTTTAGATTTGATTCTTCCCATGGAGGAGGCTGCCGAAAGTGTTGATATGGTCCATCTTCCCCTTTGTTTTTAATGGTATATTTCAAGTCCACGTTCTCTAGAATCTTGACCAGATTATCTATCCATGTACGTGTTCTGTATTGAAGGTTTTTCTGAAGTCATCTCTGTATGCTGTCTTTGATTGACAGTCTGGCGGTGGTTCCAACAAGTTTTGCTGTTATTGTGGCTATCCTTTGTTTGATCCTGTTTTCTAATGCTGGTAAGTTGGTTACCATTCTTAGATTCTCTCTACGCGTCCATATAGGTGCTCTCAGCCTTGTTCTGAGAGCATCGTTTTGAGACACTTCATTTCTCCCATTGGTTATCACTGAGGGATGTAAGAGCAGGAGCAGCATAGTCAATGAGTGACCTAACTGCTTGAACGTAGTACATTTGGAGAACTGGTAGAGATGTACCATCTCTTAAGACTTGTTAGGGAGCGCAAAGCTGAGTATCTGGCTTTACAACGTGCCTGTGTCTGGCTTCATACCTATATACAAAAGTTTACGTCACAGAACAGAGCACCTCATGTTTTCACCTTGTCTACACCTGTTTCAGTATTGACCTGGGTAAATACTCTCATGTCATCCCAAACTCTTCACGTTTCCAATGAATGCAATTTAAGCTTTGTTAATATCTCTTCATATGACAGGTTTCTAAATTGTGGAATTAACTTTGTCATCCTACGCTGGATACGTTCAAGTGAAATTATATCCATTCTATAGTACGGCGACTAAAACTGAACTGCATAATCTAAATGGGGGCCTAACCAGAGCAAGATATATCTGAACACCACCACCAGGTGTCTTGCTCCTAACGCTTCGATTAATAAATCCCAGTGTCCTATTTGCCTAATTACGAACATTCAAGCATTAATCCTTTGGTTTTAAATTATTACTAATCATAACTCCCAGATTCCTTTCGCAATTCGACTTCACAATCTCAACACCATCTAGCGCGTATCTTTTAACTCTTTTTTTAAATCATCATTACCTATCGTCAAAACTTTACATTTATCAGAATTAAACTGCTTCTGCCAATCTTTTGACCATTTCAAAACCCTATTTTGATAGACTTGAAGTCATAGCAAGTCTTCTTCCGTGTTAATTTGCCCTTCATTTTGTCCTTCGTCTTTTTTGCCCTTCTTATCACTTTAACATTTCTAACCAGTTATACGAATTCCTGTTCTAAACTGACTTCCCCATTCTTAATCCTTTTGTACTATGCTCTCTCTTTACCTATAAAGTTCTTCAGATCCCCTGTTATCCATTTTGGGTCATTAGTATTAGATCTATTCAATTTGTCTGGTATACTACGTTCCTGTGCTTTGCTTAGAATATTTTTAAATAAGTTATATTTTGAATCCTCATCGAAATCGCTTTGTACGTCACCTATCCCTGGAATTGTCATGCTCTAAGACGGTTCCCCCCCCACCCTGCCCAAAACTTTCCAATCTATTTGAACCAAACAAATTCTTAGGCTATTAAAATCAGCTTTTCGAAAATCTAGCACTTTAACAGAATTTTCTCCTACAGATCTATTGACTTCTATGCTAAATCTGATTTCTTTGTGATAACTGTTCCCTAGCTCACTCCCTATTTCGATGTCATTAATTTGTTTCCCTGTTAGTTGACACTAAATCTAAAATAATATTTTCCCGCTTTGGCTCATTAATGTGTTGCGTAGGAAAGCAATCGTCAATTAATTCTAGAAAATCTGCTTCATTATTCCTTGTTCTGTTAAGGGGACATGGTAACCGAAAATCCGATGAAAAATGGAATATTTACGAAAAATTACGAAAAATACTACAACGTTCTGGCAACTTTGTGGTCCAAACCGTTTAATGATATCTTGAAAAATAACGTAATTAGAGTCAAATTTCCCGCTGCAACTTTCGTGAATCTGGTCCTCGCGCCGTGAGTACGCCGCGGGGCATTGTATCTTACGTTGTAGATGTCTTATTTTTCATAATAGCGTTGAAAATAACATGTTATGCATAAAATGAATATAAACTAACAGATATGGCAACACTATTGTCTGACACGAGGGTGGTGCAGTCAGTGACTGCGTGTCTCTCATGGAGAGAGGATGTATGCTGACGCGCTCACACAATATCTCCCAGAACATGCTATTTTTGCTATTTTAAGCTATTTGTACTGCAATATGACTTACCAAACGAACAAGAGAAAAGCATTGACAGCTAGATGCATGCGAGCTCTCCATACGAGCTGGCCGCAATGCGTAAATCACCAGTCACGAGTGACCGCAGGTTGAGTAAACTTGTCGAGCGCGCTACGCAACTCCAACTTTTACAACTAGATCTCGTTTCACAGCCTTTATTTATTATTCAATTTACATGGAACTTGCACGTTATATGTAGAGTTTACGCCTCTATAAACGCATGTCATTATTCTTATCTACGTAGATTTATTGATTTTATAAATAATGATACACTTCATTTTGTTGCATACGTTTTTGGGAAACTTTTATAAAATCTGTATTATTGCACTAAATACATCTGGGATAATGATGTGACATGCAAATCTTTATTATATAGTAAGGTCATAGCTGAGTGTCGTATAAATGATTTTGGTTCACAATTGTGGGCTGTGAAATCAATTGAACATGGTTGAAAAATTTGTGTTTTTTTTTTGTTTTTTTTTTTCCGTCTCTATTTAGGCTGAGATGCTGAAACTTGGCCAAGGTGCAGCACCTTTCACATGTTTCAGGATAATAAATTATGAATACCCTACAACAATTTTTTAAATCCTGATACCATGCCCCACCAATTTAATCCACTAAAATAAGTCACCATTAACACAAATACTGCTAGACCTAGATTCTCTAGATATTTCATCCCATAGGTGCTTTGCATCCATCCTGTCTAAGTTTGATGGCCTGTATATAACAACAATTTTAATTCATAATAAGGCAAATAGGGCACTGGGATTTATTAATCGAAGCGTTAGGGAGCCGGTTGGCCGAGCGGACAGCACGCTGGACTTGTGATCCTCTGGTCCCGGGTTCGATCCCGGGCGCCGGCGAGAAACAATGGGCAGAGTTTCTTTCACCCTATGCCCCTGTTACCTAGCAGTAAAATAGGTTCCTGGGTGTTAGTCAACTGTCACGGGCTGCTTCATAGGGGTGAAGGCCTGGTCGAGGACCATGCCGCGGGGACACTAAAGCCCCGAAATCATCTCAAGATAACCTCAAGATTAGTAACAAGACACCTGGTGTTATACACAGAAATCACAATAGCGTGATGCCTCAAATGAACAAATCCACAAGGGCCGTGAAGAGGGTTCAAACCTCCGTTCGATAGATTCGAACCTCTCGAACGTATTTGTTCACCTGTTCACCTGTTCTTGCTCTGGTTGGTCCCCATTTAGATTATGTAGTTCAATTTTGGTCGCCGTACTGTACAATATATGTAAATTCACTTGAACGGGTCCAGCGTAGGATGAGTTATTTCCCCAAGTGTGAAACCTGTCATATCTAGAAAGATTAACAAAACTTAAATTGCATTCACTGGAAAGGCGAAGCGTTAGGGGTGACATAAGAGGTTTACAGGTTGATAAATGGACATAACAAAGGGGATATTAATAGGGTATTAAAAGTATCAACACAAGACAGAATACGAAACGAAATCTAAACTTATCCAGGTATAAATTGGGTAAGTTTCGATTTCGGAAAGACCTGGGTAAATACTGGTTCTCTAACAGGGTTTTTGATTTGTGGAACCAGCTGCCACATGGCATGATGGTGGGGTCCCTTGATCGTTTCGAACGTTGGTTGGACATGTATATGAGTGGGATTGGGTGGTAATAAATAGGAGCGGCCTCGAATGGGGCCAATCGGCCTTCTGCAGTTTACTTTATTCTTATTACTGACGCTTTGATTAATAAATCCTAGTGTCCTATTTGCCTTATTACGAACATTTATGCATTGATATTTTCGTTTTAATTCTTACTAATAA
The DNA here is from genome assembly GCF_040958095.1 of Procambarus clarkii. NCBI lineage: Eukaryota > Metazoa > Arthropoda > Malacostraca > Decapoda > Cambaridae > Procambarus > Procambarus clarkii. Next base: position 41,217,700 of record NC_091161.1, read on the forward strand.
TAACTCCCAGGATCCCTTTCACAATCAGACTTGGCAATCTCAACACCATCAAGCTCGTATCTTGTAACTCTATCATCATTACCTAGCCTCAAAAATTTTGCCAGCATTATACTGCTTCTTCCAATCTTCTGATCATTTCAAAATCCTGTTTAGATCACCTTGAAGTGACAGCGAGTCTCTTTCCGTGTTTATTTCCCCTTGGATTTTTGTATTATCGGCAAATTTGCAAATGTTGTTGCTCAAACCTGAATTTAAATCATTTATATATATTATGAATAACAGAGGTCCCAGGACAGAGCCTAGAGGCACTCCACTTAAAAGATTTTCCCAGTCTGATTTAACCCCATTTATACTAACTGTTTCCTTTGATATAGCAATGCCCCAATCCAACTTAGTATAGCACCCCTCAATACCATGAGCCTCTCTTTATTCAGTCTATATGTGGCACTGTATCAAAAGCTTTGCAAAAGTCAAGGTACAAAACATCAAAAACCTTACCACTTTCAACTGCCTCAACTATGCTGGAATAAAATTATAGCAAATTTGTTAAACATGAACGGCCATTTGTAAAACCATGTTTGTATCATTTATTAATTTATGTTTTTAAAGATGAAGACATTGTATTTGCAATTATCAATTTAAGTAACTTTCCCACAATAGACGTTAGGCTAATTGGCCGATAGTTTGAAGCCAGTGAATTATATCCTTTCTTAAAAATTGGTACCATATTAGCAACCTTTCACGTCTCTGCACTCTGCCTGGCTCTAATGATTTATTAAATATGGTACACAATGGATCGTAAAGCTCCTCTTTACATTCTTTAAGCACCCAGGCAAACACTTCGTCCGACCCTGGGAATTTGTTTGCATTGAGTTTCACTTCTTGTTTAATAGCATCATCCCTCGTAACTTTAGCTAGTCAATCTTTCCTCGTCCCCACCAACATGGGGACGAGGACTTGTTGGGCTGAAGGCATAGTTAAATTGTTTTTAAGTAAATACGGAGATAGAATATTTATTAAAAATACTACTCATCTCTTCGTCATTATCTGTTATCTGACCTGTCTCGGTTTTTAATGGACCTATCCTTTCCCTAACCTTTGTTCGATATAACTGAAAAAAACTTTAAGATTTGCCTTTGCTTGCCCTGCTATACGAACATCAGTTTGTTTTTTTTGCCCTCCGTATCTCTTTAACATTTCTAACCAGTTGTATGAATTCAGATTCACCACAGCACTCACCACAGTGTGCTGTGGTGAGCCTGCAGTTCGTTCGAAAGGGAAAGCAATGAAGAGCAACGAAGCGCAGGTCCCTCAAAGTGCTCAGAAAGTAAAGGAAGTACTTAAGAGAATTTTGGTTGTGGGAGATTCGCAGTTGAGGTATTTGAATAGAACTTTTTGTGCCATTGATAGGGGGAACAGGTTAAGAGTTTGCTATCCGAGAGCTGGAATTGGTGATATTGTTGGCAACATGAATATTATGGCTGGAAATGGGAACAAACCCATTATTTGTATTAGTGCAGGTGGAAATGATGTTGGACGCGTTAGGAGTGAGAAAATTATAGAGGTTTAAGACAGCCATAGGAGCAAGAGAGGAACCCCGATCATATGTCATTCTTCCAAGAAAGGGAGTTGGAAATGAATGGTTGTCGAGAGCACTTGGTGTCAGTTACCGACTGGGAGAGAGTGTGGTGGCAACCACCAGCCGGGTCGGACGTTCCCCTGGTCTTCCTGCTGGTGTTTACATTGGGTGCTTGTTGGTTGCCCTGACGGGTAGTTGTTTGCCACTGCAGGGTGACTGTTTTTCAGTCGAGTATGGGGACTTACGTGCCTCCACTATGGAGGAAGGACTCGGCTGGGCTGATTTTTACCTGTCTGGTGGATATTGGTGTCGTCAGCAACACTCTGTTTGCAGTTATGGGTGTGAAAGTGGAAGATCTCGTCAGTCTACAGGTTGTTCGTGACGACAGAGTAGTTGTGAAGTTTTCCGAGAGTGGCTTGTTCCGGAGATTTCTCGACCAGTATGAGGCCAAGGTGGTGGGGCAGAGCAACGGTTTTGGCTCTGTGACTGACGAATTTGAGTGTGGAGTACACATACGGGTCTATTAAGAATGCGCCGTTTGAAATGTCTGAGGATCTTCTCCGTCGGGCTCTTGCCAGGTATGGGCGTGTGGGCTCTATTTTTATCTGTAAATACACAACCAGGGACGTCAAGGGACTCGGTAATGGTTACAGAACAGCTAAGATTCATGAGAATGTGCCTTCATCTCTCGCGCTTGCTGGCTTTACGGTCTGCTTCTCCTACCGTGGGCAGACTCGGACGTGTTTTAAATGTGGCCACGTTGGACATTTGGCTGCTGCTTGCGGCTCTCGGATGTATGATCGGGTAAATGTGTTTCATGAAGCGGATTTTCCTCCCTTGCTCGAGCGTGAGGATGTCTTGGTTGTGGATGATACCCCTTGTGAGAGGACGACCGCGGTGATGGGTCATCTCGTGGTGGTCCTCACGAAAACTGTGCGCCGGGAGACCTCTGATCCTGTGCCCGGTGGTAGGAGCCCTGGTAAATGTGCATTCCCTGTGGTTCCCCCTGGACTGAAGAACCGTGTAACTATCAGTACAGACCTCTGTGGCTACCCTTGTCCGTCCCCTGGTGCTCGTACCCCTCGTGCTGCACCCCTCTTTGTGGTATAGGCCAATGGAGTCCCGCTTGATGCGTCGCAGACTTTGGAACTTACTGTGGATTGCTGGGTGTATCCAGCGCCGTGGTGCCCCTATACTATTTGGGTGCCGAGGGTGAAGTGTTTTGTTTATGGTGTGCTGGAGCTGATGCCTCAGCCTTGTGCGTCGCCTGGTAGACCGGTGTCTGATGATGTCAGCTCGTTTGGGAGGCATACTGCTTGCGGTTTCCGAAGAGGGAGTTTCCCGATAAATATGCTTAGTTTTGTGCTTGTATTATATGCTCCCGGAACGATTATAACTTATTGTATTGTCTGCAATGTCGTTGTTTTGTTTGCCTAGTTTAGACCTTTGTGTACATTTTGTGTTTTGTTCATACTGTAATGTGTTTTCTGTGTGTGTTAGCCTGTTATCTTCTGTGTTGTGTTTCTAATGGTGTTCTGTGTGTGAGATTCTGGTGCGTTTCTTTTTTTCCGGGTCCTGCGTGTTCCGGTATTTTTTTTGTCTGCGTTGTGGTTGCCGATTGTTTCACGGTTCCTGTGTGTTCCGGTCGAACGATCACGTGTTTCTGTACTGTTTGTGCCGGGTGTTCAGTGGGTTGGGTGTCCATTAAAATTTTTTACTTTGTACCTTTGCTTATGAATGTTTATTTCTCGCCATAGTGTGGTTTTTAATGTATGTAACTTGGCGCCCCTCGTCTGGGTTGTGCAGTTTATTATTGTATTTTCTAATGTATTTTGCTTGTTTCATGGATTCTCATTTACGTTTTGCACTATGTAAATTGTCAACTGTGTTTTTATTGTTCACGAATGTTCAGCTTTTGGTGTGTCATCTGTACTGTATTTGTTCTGTATTGCTTGCCTGTCAATTGGTGTTATGTTGTTGGGTGGTGTGTGCTGGTGTAAGGTGTTTCTTTTGGTGCTTCGGTGCCTTAATGTTGTAATGCTTTTCCTTGGCATGTTTTTGTTTTATAAATAAAAAAGAACAAAAAATATTGCCGACTGAAAAAATATTGCAAATCAAATACAATATCTTTCATAGATAACTAGGAACACTTCTATGAAAGAAAGGAAATGCATGCTCAGGATGGAGTGCATCTATCGAGCGCTGGGGTGGTTGTTGTTGGTAACTCGTTGGAACCAGTAGTTTAAGCCGTTTGTGTGGGTTTAAACTGTTTGTAGATAGTGGTATGGGAATTGATATGGAGAAATGAGGTAATAAACGTACGTGTTTGTGGGGAAAATTATCAGGGAAAGAGAATCCCGCTAAACACACACCGAAACTACGACGTTGGTACAACGTTGGAACAAGTTTTACCACCACCTAACCAGTTATAACAACCAATATAGCAAGTTGTAACAACGTTCTAATACGTCATAAACACGTTAAGCCAAGATGTAACAACTTTATTACAAGTTGTTTTAAGGGCCTCAAAATAACAATGCACTCAGGGTATATTACACTAACAGTAGAAGTCTAAGAAACAATAAATGATTTAAATGCTCTTGTCTGCACAGAAAAAAATGGATATTGTGAGTTTACAATATCTAAAAGTAAAGTTTTTTTTTACTTGAGTTTAAGCAGGTTTACCGTGCATATTTATGAGCCTCATGTTCTCTGGTAATGTGGAGGGTCAATGAACATTAATTCTGATCTCTTAGCCATGACTAGTGTCGCTGGGAGGTTGAATTCCGTCGCGGATATTGTCCCGACACTGTGTGTGTGTTTGTGTTTGTGTGTCTAAAGCTATGATGAACATAAAAAGTTGAGAGGGTAGTGTTCAAGTATAAATATGTTTTTGAGAAAGAGGACTTATGATACACACACCCGTGGTAATCAATAAGGGGTACGTTTGAGTTGTGCACGAAATAATTTAACTAAAAAATAATTTGTTGGCAAACAGTAATAACATTGTTAATACAAAGTCTTTAACTAGATACTGAAAGGGGAAACAACAAAAGCCATGATATTGAAAAGAAACTAAACTGCAGTTGTAAAGAATTTGAAAGCTGATTAATATATATGTTTTGTGAAGCGATGCTGATGGAAACGGTAAGTAAACTTTATTTGAAAAAGAATATAAGACTGAAAAGTATGACGCAATGAAATTGGTAAAAATAAGAAGCAATGATATTCATAAAACATAACCACGACCGTAATAATTCACTGTGAACTGTCTTAAAACGGTACACACTGGAAAATCTTGTCACCACTAGTTCGCTAGTTCGTGGACTAGTGGTACACCTTTGTTAAAAACTAAATCTACACTCATACGGTAGAAATGAATGAAAGCCTGATCTGTCTGTACAAAAAGTGGAGATCCAGAAATAATGAGATGGGGTGATGAATATAAATCATAAAATACAAATAAAAAATCTGGAGGCCTTATCGTCACATACCAGTTTCTTAAAGGAATTGATAGGAAATGCAAAGACTGTTTATTTAACACAAAGGGTAGAAAAATGATGTAACAATGCAGTACTTGAGTATTTTAAAAGTCGAATGAAGCTTACTGAACTTACGACCGTTTAACAAATGTAAATTTGACTATTTTCACCTGATTGACGAATAATTTTAGTTAAGGAACGATGAAAGGATGCTGCCAGGTGACTGGTAAAAGTTAGCAACGTTATGAAACGGAAAAATTGTTTGAAGTGTTGAACTGCTTAAAGGAACCTTGTTCACTGGTAGAAAAAATAGCATATTGCTACATTTGTCTTTTGTGTGTTGTCTTGCCGTGCTAATAGTGTAATGCTGCATTTTTGTCTGGCTCACTTAGCCCAAGTGAAGAGAGAACGTTGAAAAATTTGAAATAGATATAACGTAATATTTCACAGGCTTTTATCTATTTCAAATTTTTCAACACTTTTTTTTCTTCACTTGTGCTAAGTGAGCCAGACAAAAATGCGGCATTACACTATTAGCAAGGCAAAGCAATATATAGACAAATGTAGCAATACGCTATTAGATATTCAAAACATATAATAAAATATTTTACAGGTGTTATGGTTTTGGTCAGACAAACAATCTTCGTCCACATCGTTTTTATTCTCCGCCAGTAACAACAAAATAATATTTCATGTACCTTATGATGTTAACAAGATCATAAACAAAAGAGCATCTGCTCCAAACATGCTACCTCCAACATCTGTAGTACTCAATCCCAACATTCCTCCCCTTTTAAATAAACTATATCCCTACAGGTTAAGTCTATCAGGCGGTCGTATGACTCTTCCTGATTTTCTCAACTGGGAGTCCTGACGTGTTACTTCTGGGAAACATTCTTCTGAATTACTCCTTGTAGAGTCCATAGGGTTAACTGTATCCCCATTACCCTCTGCTGCCCCTTGCTCTGCCTCCCGGTCTCCTGCAGGTGCTGCTATCCCTTCATTATAAGGATGGGTATCACTAGTTGCCCCACCCCCACCTGAAGGGTCTTCAAAATTCCCTGTGAACCTTGGCATGAGCTGATCGGCATGCCTTTTCCAATTAATGTTCCCAAAACTCTGCACTTGCACAGTGAAGTTCCTGCGGCCCAGGACCTCCCTAATTTTCCCTTCCACCCAGGGCTTTCCACTTCCAAAATTCCTTGCATATACTGCATCCCCCTCATTAAACAACAATTCCACTGACTGGCCAAGCTAGTTACCGATTTCTCTTTATTGGGATCTGTCTTTACTGCTTCCATGTGCACTTTAAAGTGTCTATTAAACAGTAATTCAGGAGATTTACCAGTAGTAGAATGAACAGTTTCCCTTTGATTATATAAAAATCTACAAAGCCTTGTATTAATAGTACCTTCCGTAAACCGCTTTAACCCTTCTTTCAAGGATCTCGCTGCTCTCTCTGCTAGACCATTTGAAGAAGGATTATAGGGGCAGGTGTTACATGTTTAATACCATTTTTCCGAAAAAAATCCTCCATTTCCAGAAACAAAATAAAGAGCATTGTCTGAGACAATTATGTCTGGCAAACCAAAATTACAAAATGTTTTCCTTAGTAATTCACAAGTTACAGATGATGTGGTGGAATTACACACATGCACATCCAGAAATTTGGTGTATGAATCCACCACCACTAGGTAATATTTATTATCCATAGGTCCCGCATAATCTACATGAAGTCTAGACCAGGGTTTTCCAGTGCATGGCCAAGAAAGTACTGGGGCCTGGGGTTTCTGATAATTCTTAAAGCAAATATGACAATTTTTGGTTACCTCGGCAATATCCTGGTCTATTTTTGGCCACCAAACCCAACTTCTAGCTTCTGCTTTCATAGCATTTATGCTATTATGGCCTACATGCAGCTGTTCCAAAATCTTACATCTCAGTTCCCCAGGCACCACCGCTCCATTCCTATACAAGAGTACATCCTGGTGAATACTAAGGTCAGCCTTCACTGCAGCATACTCTGACAATAACAAATTATTCCAACCATATTTGACATTTTTCACCAACAGACTTAATTTAGGATCTCTACCAGTTGCCTTCCTAATAGTCTGTAATGAAATATCCTCAAAAGACAGATTCCACCAGGTTAACATACTCCACTGGAATACTGGAATTTAATTCTTCTGTCACAGGCTATCTACTTAATGCATCAGCTACTACATTACCCTTGCCTGGCTTAAACTCTAAATCATACTCAAACTGAGAGAGTAGTATTGCCCATCTTTGAATTCTAGCATTGGTATTAACTGGAATCTGCTTACCTCTGCCAAACAATCCTAGCAGGGGTTTATGATCTGTTCTAGCAAGAAATTTCCTCCCCAGCAGAAAATACCTCAGTTTTTTTACAGCATATACCAAAGCTAAGGCTTCTTTATCTAACTGAGAATAATTCTGTTTCGCAAAAGATAATTTCTTGCTAGCAAAATATACTACTTTATCCTGACCATCTACTTCCTGTAATAATACACAGCCCACTCCTACTGGGGAAGCATCTACCTCCAGTTTTAACGGGAGTCTACCTGTAAAATTAGTGAGCACTGGAGAATTGATCAATTCCTGCTTAATATTCCTGAATGCATTTTCCTCTCTTGCTGCCCACTTAAATCTAGCCCCTTTTTTCAACAATTCATACAAGGGTGCTAATTTTGTTGAAAAGTTCTTCACGAACTTACAAAAATATGTAACCATCCCAACAAAAGACTGTACTTCCCCAACTGATGTTGGGGCTGGGGCATCTATTATAGCAGCTACATTTTTGTGAGGAGGAGTAAAGCCCTTACCTGAAATATGGTACCCAGATATTCAATGGCCTTGGTCTTCAACGTTGTTTTTCCCTTTTAATCTTCACATTGTGCTTTTGCAAAAGTTTCAAAACTTGTTCTAATCTAGCATCATGCACTTCCTCATTCTCCCCACATACAATAATGTCATCTAAAAAAATAGCCACACCTTCAATGTTAACTAACAACTGGGACATGAATCTCTGAAAAATTGCTGGAGACGAGGAGAGTCCAAAAGGAAGTCTTTTATACTTAAATAACCCCTTGTGGGTATTAATCACTAACAATTTCTGGCTCTCCTCCTCTACAGGAATTTGCAAGTAAGCATCTTTCAGGTCAATCTTAGAAAAAATTGCTCCCTTGCAGACCACTGACAACAACTCGTCTATCTTAGGTAAAGGGTACTTCTCACAGTGTATGTGGTTGTTCAGTTCTTTGAAGTCTGCACAGATTCTCAAGGATTTCCGATCTGCCTTCAACACTGGTACAATTGGGGCTGCCCACTCACTATGTGTAATTGGCTCTAAGATGCCTTCTTCCACATGCTTTTCCAGGGCTGATTCTACCAATTGCCTGTAATGAAACGGCACTGTTCTTGCCTTGAAAAATGTAGGTGAAGCCCCACTTTTCAGGTGAATTTTTGCCACCATGCTATTAATTGGCTTATCTGCCTCCACTGAATATTTGTCTAACATTTGTTCGGCACTTTTAACTGTTTTAACTATCTACAATTCATCTAGGCCCGCCAAGAAAATTTCCACTTTTTCCATGAGATCCTTACCACATAGGCTAGGATTATGTGAATCCACTACATAAAAATCCTGGACAATTTCTTTTCCATTATAACCTACTTTTGCCGACACCTTGCCATAGACCTTAATCGGTACATTATCATAAGCACTTAAAGATTTTTTACCTGGTTTTTCATTCAATTGCAAGGTATCTGCCCAATCTCTAGACAATGTTGACACTGCAGCACCAGTGTCCATTTCCAAGGGAACTAACTTCCCATTAATTACAAAATTCACCACTTGTGACTTCACTGAACATACCTTTTCTTTCACTGAATATAGTCGGTTTTCCTCACCTGCAGCTTCTTCAGACTGGTTACCTTCCTCTACTGCCTTGACCACAGTACCACTACCTCTTCTTCCTGCATTCCCTGGTCGTCTCCTCTCCCAGGCCTTGTTGTTCCTGTTCAGATATTCCCTACACACTCTCTCTGCAAGTGTCCCTCCTTGTTACAAAAGTTGCATATATATGCACGAAACTTGCACTTGCTACTTATGTGCTTGTATCCACAGTGTTTACATCTGGTCTGGCTCTGTACGACCATAATTTCCTGAGTAGAAGTCTTACTTCCAAAAGCCCTTTCCAGGTTCAATATCTTCTCGAGCACCGTCCATGAAGTCATCGATTGTAGATCCAAATTTTCTGCCACCAGGTTAGGGAAATAATTATCTTCCACTGCCATGAACAACTGGTCCCTAACCCTGCTGTCCAACTGTGCTCCGAAGTTGCAGTGGTTAGCCAAAGCCCTCAATTCCGCAAATAAATTCTGTACGGATTCCTGCTGCTTTTTCGTCCTCTTCTGGAAATCCATCAAACTCCTGTGATATGATGGTTTCACCACATACTGACGTTTAAGCAGGGCAATCAAGTCTACATAGGTCTTCGTGTGCGGTAGCTCAGGTGCACACAAATTTCCGAGAACACTATATGCTTCAGAACCCAGTGAAACTAAGAGTACCGCTTTCTTGTTGGCGTCCTCCTTAATCTCCCGGTACTGAAAGTTTGCTTCCAGCAGGCTGAGCCACAGGTCCAACGAGATCTTGGCAGTGTTTAACGGCTCGATTGACATGGTAGCCATGGCCACGGTGTAGCACACTCCACTGTTATATGCGAAGCGTCCACTCGTCCACACGACGTACCCTGCACTGTCTTGATCCTCACACCACGTCTCGTACCCAGGCTCTCTGCCAGCGATGTTTAATTCTCGTCGCCATTGTCATGGTTTTGGTCAGACAAACAATCTTCGTCCACATCGTTTTTATTCTCCGCCAGTAACAACAACAAAACATTATAAGGTACATGAAATATTATTAACAAGATCATAAACAAAAGAGCATCTGCTCCAAACATGCTACATCCAACATATGTAGTACTCAATCCCAACAACAGGCTTTTATGTTTTGACGATCTAATAGCGTATTGCTACATTTTGTCTTTGTTTTGCCTTGCTAACAGTGTATTTCATGGAATTTGTATGTGGTGATCACACCCCCTCTTACTGCTCATAGATATTGGTTAATGTAAAGTATTTTTATGGAACATGACTCCTCTTATTCAAACCCTTTTAAAACGAGATACAATATATGTTACAGTTCACCTTCTCACTCAATATAGATGTAGGATGGTGGAAGTATTTTGTTTGAAACTAAAAAGACCTCCTATGGTATAAAACTGATAATTAAATGAATCTGTTGTATGTTTTGACTAATCAGCTAATTGCTATTGTTCCTTTTTTTCTTATGTTTTTTTTTTATTCGATGTAAAACATATCAACAATGTTTTACCTTGCTATATTTTGGCTTTTATACCAAGTAAAAGAAATGAGGGGGATGTGGTGAACATGTCCCCTCATTTGATGAATTTGACCTACATAGTGAAAAGCTGTTGTATTTAGGTTTACATTGAATAAAAAAATACATCAACAATGTTTTTCCTTGGATTGAGGTTTTAGGTGCTGGCTGTCTGATTGGCGACGATGTTTTTTTTCGCGGAATAAAGAGATTGATGTTAGCCCTCCTTAATCTGGACAATGTTACATGGATTTCTCTGCTTATATAACTTATGTTTTCCAAGTTTCCCGAGGAAAATTAGACACTCAGAGCTAAGATGAGGATATTACTTAAGAAATTGATAGGTAATGGATGAGATGGCAAGTGAATGAGGGGGGTGTGGATGGGATGCGGGATATGAGAGATGACTGTCCCCTAAACGAGCCAGTATAGACTGGTCCATTGATGCGGTCCTACTGATGGGGATACCACCAAGAGGAGGCCTATTGCAGGATTAGTGCACCTCATGCAGTTAGCGTGTGCTGTTGTGAGTATAGTCTACCTGAAAGTCCTCCGTGGAGCTGCCTACCGAATGTAAACCATGGAGCAGCCTACCCGAAAGTAACCCATGGAGCAGCCTACCCGATAACCTCGTAACATTTTTATTTAACACGTAAATCAAGCTGAAAATGAGGGGAGGGGGCGTGGGAGGGCTTGGCTACCCATTAATAAGACTGTTAACCACGCTGATATCGTGTTCAAACTCACGATAGTAGTAAATATGTTGCATTATTCTGCCTTGATAATGGTCTAATGCTTCATTTTCTCTTTATACCAAGTAAAAAATGAAAACATATGGGAAACAAGTCCTCTCATTTTATCTGTACAACGAACAAAACACGTAAAATAATAAGAATGGCGCGTTTGTGGAAGCAGTGAAGGACCCGACTAACCAAAAAGGGAGAGGGTGGACACTGGTATTGATGTTGTCCAGCCCCGGCTCGAGATAGTTTAATCCAGTTGTTGAAAATCTTTTAAACTACGGTTATTTGGAAGTAAACACTCAAACTATGATGAAATGAGTGGGTGTTGCTAGCAGGAAATTGTGGTGGGGGAGTCCCTACACGTTTGACGTCAAAGAGGGAGGGAGGGAACTCTTGGAGCAAGAGGGTAGTGGCAACGGATGTGGCGGCGATGGTAAGAGGGTATGATCGTGTGTGCTTAATGAGTGTGTGTGTGACCAGGCCCTGGTCTATAAATGAACCAGAAATATTGTACTCTTACTCAACGCGTTTGAAATGTGACGGTAGTGGTAGCACCGGCATTAGGTACACATTGTCTTTATACAAAGTAAAAATGAAAAGATGTAGGGAACATGTCCTCTCATTTCATCTGTACAACGAATAAAACACATCAAATAACATTTTTCGATTGAATGGCGAGATGAGGGAAGATGGGGGTGTTGGAGGGCACGGCTAACCCCGTAATGAGGCTGATAACCACGGTGAGCTCGGGTTCAAACTCATGACAGTGGTAAAATATTGTTCATTATTCTGCCTTGATAATGGTCTAATGCTTCATTTTGTCTTGATGCCAAGTAAAAAATGAAAAGATGTAGGGAACGTGTCCACATTTTATCTGTACAAAGAATAAAACTTTTAAGACTGAATGGCACGTTGTTGATGTCCAGCTCCCAGCTCGACATAGTTAATTCCAGTAGTTGATGTGAGAACTACTCATAGTTAAAGGCTAGCAAATGGGGGATGAGCGAGGGTGACGCGGTCGGACAGCTCAACAATAAGGTGCGACAGGGACAATTGATTGTTCATGGTTAAATTGTTCCTCTGATTTTTGCCGAGTTGAGATTTATAGAATATTTTGAAAAAACGGTTTCTTGGAAAGCAAAAACTCAAACTACGATGAAATGAGTGGAAGGAAACACACTAATATTATTTGGTGACTATTATAATGAAGACGCTCTAAGGCTAACTTTACATTTAAAAAGTTCTATTTGGAGCTAGGAAATAGACGTTTTCATGTTATGTTAAAAGAATAACAGCGGATGATGTGCAGGATTGGCGAATGTATAGCTATGATCCTGGTACTCTTCCCTCAACGAGATACAAAACCCTTGTTATGGATTTAGATTTTTTTAGGAGTTGGCTGTCTGGCGATGATTTTTTTTTTAAACTTTCGCAGAATATACAGATTGACATGAGCCCTCCTTAATCTGGACACTGTTACATTGATTACTCTGCTAATATAACTTATGTTTTCCACGTTCCCAAGGAAAAATACACACTCAGTGATTGATGAGTGGCAGTTGTGTGTGTGTGTGGGGGGGGGGGGGAAAGCATGCAGGAGCGCCGGTGGTAGTAATAGACACCCCCCTTAGCGTAAAGCGCAGGACGGGAGAGACATCTCCCGCCAACACCTCACAAGGCGCAGTGTGGTCACAATGCGACCCAAACGTCTTAAGGTCAGAGCTACTCCACTTGACGGTCATGCTATCGGAAGAAGCAATACTTTAAAGGTCCTGAAGGACGTAACTGGCCTCAAACCCGATGACATTAGTCAGGAAGGTGAAGATATCGTGCTCTACTTTTCATGTGAAGAGGAGCTAGAAAAACTCCTCACTAACGATGCCTTTCTTTGCAAAGAGCACTACCTACATCCTCACTTCCCACGTCAGTTCCTGGCCGGAAGAACTGCTTTTAAAAGCAGGACTAGCCGGTGGATCGCTGAGCGACCTCAACATCATATCATAAACAATATCGAGGACGAAAATCCAAACTTGTTGGTATTCAACCTAGAGTTCTGCAACACCGACAAAACATCAATGAAGATTACGTTCACCATCCACCACTGCGGCCACCCAGGCTGCCACACAAGGATTCTACTGCTTCGGCCTAAAAATACCACCCCACCAAATAAAGAAGGAACGATACCATGAGATCCAGCAGTGCTTTAGGTGCTACTAGCTCTCCCACCCGACCAACAAGTGTCAGCACCCTATCCAGAGGTGCAGCCTGTGCGCACTGGACCATCACTACTCCATATGCAAGGCAACAATCCATCGCTGCTTGCTCTGTGATGGCAATCACCCCACAATTTCCTACCGCTGCCCGCAGACAGGCAATCATCAAGGCCCAGGTTGAAGCCAAAAGAAACAACTCGTCTACCTCCTCGACCAGAGCCCCAAGCGTTCAACTCACCACCTTAGCTCTCACTAGTCGACCAAAAGACTTTCCGGTCCTACCAACATGTGGCTCCTCCCAGCAGGCGACACAGCCTTCTCATTGGATACCCAAGGTCCCACAGGCTCCTTCACAGCCCCCTGCATCACGTGCAGACATTATCCCTGGTCGTCTTAAACTAGCGGAAAGGCTTGCAGGACCAGACAACCAGCGCTTTGTCAGTGAACTAAACGCATTATACATAAACAATGGCCTGGCCCACATCATAGCCACTAGCGTAAATCTTACTGCCTCCTCTACCACTCCGGAGACTACCACCAGGACGACCAGGTGGTCAACTTCAACACCGACTCCAGAACCGCCCATGACCCGGGCGACACAGAGGTAATTCCTTCTCCAGTTCCCAACACTCCTACCATCACTATCTCAGCAGCCGCGCTAGCAGACGTGCTGTATACAAACGATAACAGCACCACCAGCGCTCTTGAAATAGATACAAACACCAATCAACGACACCTAAACCTACCTAAGGCTGCGAGGCGAAAGACAAAAACGCCCACTACGGAGGTTACGCACTCCTCAGACGAGGAAATCATAGTAGGAGCTCCACCGCCGCATCACAAATACGACACCTACACGGTTCAAGATTTCCTCATGGAGGCCACGTCACCAAACTCTAACAACAGTATTGCTCAGCCAAAGTCGCAGGCAAAGAAAAAACGGAAAACCTAGAGGTCTACGCTAACCCCTACCAACTGAAAACCATCATGAAGACCCTCATCCATCGCCACATCTCTAGTATCAGCCACTGATACAGATAATGGCTCCAAAGAGCCTCCACTTACGGGCTCACCATAGCCCATGCTACTGGAACTTATCGTTCTCAGCAGCGAATCTAAAACAACAACATAGCGTAAAGATCAGTAACGTCTCGACAGTGGCAGAGAGAGAGACAGAATGAAAGCAAAGCATCTATGGGATGAAATATCTAGAGCATCTAGATCTAACAGTGTTTGTCATGAGTGACTTGAATTTTAGTGGAATAAACTGGTTGAACAAAACAGGGAATAATGAAGCAGAAGATTTTCTAGAATTAATTGACGATTGCTTTCTTACACAATACATTAAGGAACCAACGCGGGGAAATAATATTTTAGATTTAGTGTTAACTAACAGGGAAACACAAGTTAAGGACATAGGGAGTGAGCTAGGGAACAGTGATCATAAAGAAATCAGATTTAGCATAGAATGGAATAGATCTGTAGGAGAAAATTCTGTTAAAGTGCCAGATTTTCGAAAAGCTGATTTCAATAGCCGAAGACATTTTTTGGGTCAAATAGATTGGAAAGTCTTGGGTATGGGGTGTGGGCCGGTCATGGAGCTAGACGTGAACCCAGCGACAGGTGACATAAAAGGGGTTTTCGATGTGGATTCAAAATATAACCTATTTAAAAATATTCTAAGCGAAGCCCAGGAATGTAGAATACCATATAAATTGAATAGATCGAATACTAATGATCCAAAGTGGATAACAAAGGATCTGAAGAACCTTATAGGTAAAAAGAGAGCGTGGTACAAAAGGATTAAGAATGGGGAAGTCTGTTTAGAACATGAATTACATAAGAACATAAGAACAAAGGTAATTGCAGAAGGCCTATTGGCCCATACGAGGCAGCTCCTATTTATAACCACCCAATCCCACTCATAAACATGTCCAACCCGCGCTCGAAACAATCGAGGGACCCCACCTCCACAATGTTACGTGGCAATTGGTTCCACAAATCAACAACCCTGTTACTGAACCAGTATTTACGCAAGTCTTTCCTAAATCTAAACTTATCCAATTTATACCCATTGTTTCGTGTTCTGTCTTGTGTTGATACTTTTAATACCCTATTAATATCCCCTTTGTTATGTCCATTCACCCACTTGTAAACCTCTATCACGTCACCCCTAACTCTTCGCCTTTCCAGTGAATGCCACTTAAGCTTTGTTAATCTTTCTTCGTATGAAAGATTTCTAATTTGGGGAATTAACTTAGTCATCCTACGCTGGACACGTTCAAGTGAATTTATATCCATTCTATAATATGGCGACCAAAACTGAACTGCATAATCTAAATGGGGCCTAACTAGAGCAAGATATAGCTTGAGAACCACACCAGGTGACTTGTTACTAACGCTTCGATTAATAAATCCAAGTGTCCGATTTGCCTAATTACGAACATTTATGCATTGATCCTTTTGTTTTAAATTCTTACTAATCATAACTCCCAGATCCCTTTCGCAATCTGTCTTCGCAATCTTAACACCATCTAGCTCGTATCTTGTAACTCTATCATCATTACCTAACCTCAGAACTTTACATTTATCAGCATTAAACTGCATCTGCCAATCCTTTGACCATTTCAAAACCCTATCTAGATCAACTTGAAGTGATAGTGAGTCCTCCTCCGAATTAATTTCCCTACCGATTTTCGTATCATCGGCAAATTTACAAATGTTGCTACTCAAACCTGAATCTAAATCATTAATATATATTATAAACAACAGAGGTCCCAGGACAGAGCCTTGAGGCACTCCACTTACAACATTTTCCCACTCTGACTTGACTCCATTTATACTAACTCTGTTTCCTTTGGTATAGCCATGCCCTAATCCAGCTTAATATAGCACCCCAATACCATGAGACTATCTTTTTAATCAGTCTTTCATGTGGCACTGTATCAAAAGCTTTGCTAAAGTCAAGGTACACATCACAATCCTTACCACTATCAACTGCCTCAACTATGCTAGAATAAAAAGATAACAAATTTGTTACACATGAATGGCCATTTATAAAACCATGTTGCGACTCAATTATTAATTTGTTTTTCAAGATGAAGACGAATTTTATTTCCTATTATACATTCGAGTAACTTTCCCACAATAGATGTTTGGCTAATTGGTCGATAGTTACACGCAAGTGATCTATCTCCTTTCTTAAAAACTGGTATCACATTAGCAACTTTCCAAAACTCTGGCACTCTGCCTGACTATTGATTTATTAAATATGGTTGACAGTGGCTCGGAAAGCTCCTCTTTGCATTCTTTAAGCACCCTGGTAAACACTTCATCCGGCCCTGGGGATTTGTTTGGTTTTAGTTTTTCTAATTGTTTAATTACATCATCCCTGGTAACTGCTAAACTAGTCAACCTGTCCCCATCCCCACCCTCATAGACTTGTTCGGCTGAGGGCATATTGTTAAGTTCTTCTTTAGTAAATACAGAAATATCATATTTGTTAAAAATGCTACTCGTCTCCTTGTCATTATCCGTTATTTGATCTGTCTGAGATTTTAATGGACCTATCCTTTCCCTAGTCTGTTTGATATAACTGAAAAACCCCTTCAGGATTTGACTTTGCTTGCTCTGCTATGCAAACTTCATAGTTTCTTTTTGCTTTCCTAATCTCTTTTTTAACATTTCTAACCAGATGTATGAATTCCTGTTCTAAACTGACTTCCCCATTCTTAATCCTTTTGTACCAAGCTCTCTTTTTACCTATAAGGTTCTTTAAATTATTTGTTATCCACTTTGGGTCATTAGTATTCGATCTATTCAATTTGTATGGTATACTACGTTCCTGTGCTTTTAGAATATTCCTAAATAAGTTATATATTAAATCCACATCGCAATCCCCTTTTACGTCACCTATCGCTGGGTTCATGTCTCGCTCCAAGACCGGCCCACACCCCATACCCAAGACTTTCCAATCTATTTGACCCAAACAATTTCTTAGGCTATTAAAATCAGCTTTTCGAAAATCTGGCACTTTAACAGAATTTTCTCCTACTGGTCTATTCCATTCTATGCTAAATCTGATTACTTTGTGATCACTGTTCCCTAGCTCACTCCCTATTTCGATGTCATTAATTTGTGTTTCCCTGTTAGTGTTTCCCTAAATCTAAAATATTATTTTCCCGTGATGGTTCCTTAATGTGTTGCATAAGAAAGCAATCGTCAATTAATTCTAGAAAATCTTCTGCTTCACTATTCCCTGTTTTGTTCACCCAGTTTATTCCACTAAAATTAAAGTCACCCATGACATAAATACTGTTAGATCTAGATGCTCTAGATATTTCATCCCATAGATGCTTTGCTTCCATTCTGTCTAAATTTGGTGGCCTATATATAACTCCTATTATAATATTATTTGCTTTTTCGTTTAATTCTGTCCAAATAGTTTCTGTGTGTGGCTCAGTTTTGATTCCCTCTTTGAGACTACATTTCAAATTGTCCCCTAATATATATGGCTACTCCCCCTCCTCGTCTAATATATCTGTGTGAAATAGTTTAAATCCATTTATATGATATTCAGCTAATAGTTCTCTATTTTCTACATTCATCCACGTTTCGGCAAGTGCAATAATATCTATTTTTTCTGTGCAGACAAGAGCATTTAATTCGTTAATTTTATTTCTTAGACTTCTACTGTTAGTGTAATATACCCTAAGTGAATTGTTATTTTGAGGCCCTTTTCTTTCCCTGATCATTTTGCCAATTCTTTTCTCCCACAAACCATACTTTTATTACCTCCTTCCTTCAAATCAATTCCCATACCACTATCTACTAACAGTTTAAACCCAAACAAACACCTCTAACCACTGGTTCCAACGAGTTCGCAACAGCAACAACCCCAGCCCTCGATATATGCACCCCATCACGAGCATACATTTCATTTCTTCCATAGAAGTGTTTCCAGTTGTCTATGAAAGATATTGCATTTGATTTGCAATATCTTTCCAGCCGGCAATTGACACCAAATGCCCTCGACATCCATTCATTTCCCACTCCCTTTCTTGGAAGAATGCCACATATGATCGGGATTCCTCCCTTGCTCCAAACTAATTCAATGGCTGTCCTGAATCTCTGTATTAGTTCCTCACTCCTAACTCGTCCAACATCATTACCCCCTACACTAATACAAATAATTGGTTTGTTCCCATTTCCCGTCATAATATCATTCATGTTTCCAACAATATCACCAATTCCAGCTCCCGGATAGCAAACCCTTAATCTGTTCCCCCTATCTCTGGCACAAAACGTTCTAAATACCTCACCTGGGAATCTCCCACAACCAAAATTCGCTTCAGTACCTCCTTAACTTTCTGAGCAGCCTGAGGGGCCTGGGCTCCACAGCTCCTCGCTGATTTCCGTTCTGAGTGAACTACAGGCTCACCACAGCAAATGAATTTGCTGTCCTTAGGGCGTCTGTAGGTGGCCTTGTCAAGGTCTTTTTAAGACCTCTGTCCTTCACGACTCCCCACGATGAGGTCCCGCCAACACTGGTCTCCTCCTTCGTTTCCTCCCGAAGTCTCAGCCGTCGTACCTCCTCCCACAGGGAATCCATCTCTGCTCTCAGAGCTCCAACCAGACTCGCCAAATCCTTCACTAATCCTTCCATTATTGCAATAATAATGTTACAACAATCGTAGCTCCAGCTAACACAACCTCTCACTGTGACTGCACCTGACTGACTGATTAACAAAGCTTAAGTTGCATTCACTGGAAAGGCGAAGAGTTAGGGGTGACATGATAGAAGTAGTGTAAACCGGGCCATATCGCTGCCATTTTGCTTTTTCCGACGGCAGCGATATGGCCCGGTGTTTTTTAGTTAGCCCAGTGAGATTTGACGGCCGCGATATGGCCCCATGTTTTTTAGTTAGCCCAATGAGATTTGACGGCTGCGATATGGCCCCATGTTTTATAGTTACCCCAGCTGACCCATGCACGGGCATTGCTAATGGTCAATGACGTCATCAACTTACCTAGGGATTAAAAGGCTGGCTCCTGGCCCCATCATTTTTCGTTACCTCAGCGACCTCGCACAAGCATTGCTAATGGTCACCCCGTATTCTTCTTCCCTGAATAAGTCCGTTTTCTGTTAGTGTATTTATCCCCATTTTCAATGTTTATAGCAAAGGGGGATTCAAATGCTACCTTCTGTCTTCTTGTTCTTCTTCTTTCTAGAGAATGTAATTTGAGCTTTGACAATCTTCCTTGAAGGATCGTTTATTTCTCAAAGGGCAAAATAAAAATGAAAACGGGTATAAGTCATATATATGAAAAAACAGAGCCCTGGGCATTGGTGATTTCAATGCGAGTTCAGTAGTAATCCAATATTATCCCTAACCGTATACACGTCTCGCATTCGCTCAAAACATACTTCACACACCTTACTGTAGCATGTAACAAATAAAAAAACTACTCATTCAGTAAAAGCAAGCCTCTCATGTTTTAAAATAAGGCTTTCTGCAGTTACCTGCTTTTCTGACGTCATCATCCCTAATGCGCTGTAAGCCCCCAATGAGCTTCCAGCCAACGTGCTAAATGCGGATCCCAGGAGGTTCACACATAAGTGTGAACTCTTAATCAGGCTTAATGCCTCAACTATACTCTGTGCTTCATCAGAGTCAATATTCAGCTACAATAGCTCGTATTTTCGCTCATTGCTCATATTTTCTGTAATTCATAAACCCTATCAAACCATCCTATCCTAACCTAACTTATTATATATAACAAACAAATACATTCTACAGACCAGTTATTGTTGTTGTTTAGTGACATCATGAAAAGCGACCTCAGGTATAGGGATAAAGGTATTGCTGGCCATTAGCATACAAGTGTCAAGGTATTACAGCACCTGACTGGTCAACTATGTATGACGTCACCAGACAACCAATGCGACCTTTGGCGTCCTACTGGCATGTGTATTTGATGTTATTATTCAAAAATGGCTAGACTTACCATCCCCACCTAACCTAATCAGAGGTTTAAGAACATACATATTAGTCATCTGCGACTGTAATAATTCATTATGCAGTAATAAGTTCGAAACTATAATAGCAACCCAAATGTCGTACCACAATTTGAGCAGAATCATACGTCTGGCATCATGACAGGTAAGCTGACCTGGTAGACATTCCCCAGTTAATGGCCAGTACAACTCCAGCCCTCACAGCCAGCACAAGAAGCCAGCATCGCTCCTGGACATTTCACCAAACCTCTGCATTATTCAACAGCGATACGCAATCATGGAAACTTGTCCTTTCTGCAATTCCCCAAAGCAGGGGAAAATGCTTTTGTGCCGTGTTAACTGTGAAGTGTGTCATATTTCATATATGGCAAACTCGCGTCGTGTGTTATAACCTGTCCCCAGTGTGAAGATAAACCTCGCGGACATTATGACAAGATCTGTGCCACCTGCTCCAAAGTATTTTGTGCCAACCGTAAGCATTATTATTATTAATATTATTTTTTTGCCTGCATAATTTGCTCTCCAGTGATACACTTTTTTATTTGCATGTGTTATATAGATAGTTCATTTCCAATTAATATCCGTGGTGATTAATGTTTATAATCGAATAAATTATTATATCAATTATTTATTTTAAAAATATATATTCTGCAGGATATAACCCCGAAGCATGTCCATTTTGCATGTATTTGGCGGAGAAAGACCACCACATGCAATCTTCGAGCAGTTCTGATTCAGAGGTTTTAGAAGCTTCTCTGCCTGAAAGTACTCAATATGAAAGTCTCTTATTTTTTCACCATTATTCTCCATTATTTATGCCTGTTGTGATATTCCAAATATAACAATAACATTAGTCATTAATAGGAACATTGATTTATAAAATTTTTGTTTAGGCTCACCAGCTCAGCAGATAGTTGAGGAGGAGGATTATCCTCGTGGAGGGGGAAGATGTGTTGGAGAGCCTAGCACTAGTCAAGCTCATACGCCGCCATTAGAAGATAGCAACAACAGCAGGAGCACTCCAGATCGTATGTATTATCCTCAATAACTATTTTATTTCCATATATCGTTTCATTATTTATATATAAACTATCCTACATTCAATTTATATTATTTATTAAAAAGCGATATTCTTGTTTCTTACAGATTCGCAACTGGAGGACAGGGATGACTCCCTGCATTTGGTTTGGGAAGCAGATTCAGATATGGAAGCCAGCCAGCCTATCGCTAATTCTCCGCCACCACCTCAGGAACAGCAGCAGGTAGATGTTGTACTTCCTCCTCAACCCCAAGTGCTTGAAGTGATCAATAATTTCAATGGGGGGGTACATACGCCAGTCATATAGCATCCCAGATCTTGCCCAAGGAGATCCTGCCCATTATTTAACTATATATCGTGATTATTTAATTCAGCAAATAGAATCTTTGTTTGATGCCGTTCACCCCAATTTCCCTCCTGCCCTCTTGATATACCCTGATTTTTCTTTTAATTTGCAACGGCTTAATCAAGAAAACGAACCTGATTTTGAGGGAGAGTTACCTATAAGGGCCGAGCAGCGCACTGTAACTAGGCATGAGGCTAGTGTTGTCGTAGATCAATGGATTGCTGAATTGGATAATAAGTTAGAAGAGTTCTTTGCCGAGACAGAAGGTTCTAGTCTAGGCATACAGAGCATTTCTGGTTTTTATATCAATTCTATAGCTGTTCAGCATCCCATCCGTCTAGGAGAATACGTACCTTATCCAGATAAATTGCGCGGTTCAAGACATATTTTCAACCCTAAAGGGGAGCAAAATGCTTGTTTGATCCAATGTTTAGCTGCATATATATGCCTTGCTCGGGGGATGACATCAAATAACATTGTCCGGCGTTCTAAGTGGTGTCTTAGATTCGTCCGTTGGAGTGAGGATATTGAAATTCCCATAACGTACGATAACATTAATAAAATTGAATGTATAAATAAATTAAGTATTTTTATCTATGTGCTTACGCGTGAAGATAATAGATACTACATTAGCTTAGCTAGAAAAGGGAGAGAACATTCTGCCCGTAAAGTACCTTTGCTCATGTTGGAGGATCAGCATCTTGTGCTCATTAAAGATTTCAATCGGTATGTTCGCAACATGCGCAGCCATTCATATGAGATCCCTAACAATCATATTTACTGTCATTCATGCTTAATTCATTTGTCAACTGATGCTATGCGGGATCATGAAGTCATGTGAAGTTAAACAAACATTGAAATTTTACCCTGAAGGTCATAAAATCAAGTTCAAAAATTACGGTCGTGCTTATGGACCCTCTCACACAGCATATTATGATTTCGAGTGCTTGTTGGACCCCTCCAATCCCCAAGGTATGATTGAGAAGCATCACAAAGCCGTGGCATATGCTTTCATCATCAACAACAGGGAATTGGAGGTGGTAGAGAAATTAACGTATATGGGGGATGACCCTGTGAATCATTTCATAGATACTTTGGAGAAGGTGTGGAAGAGAATCAAATCTACCATGCCTACATACAAAATATCTGACACGTGAACATTGGCAGGCCTATAGACGTCAGACCACATGTGAAATGTGTTATAGGCCATTTAAATCAGATAACGACAAGCACCGTCATCATGATCATGCTATTTAATTTAATAATTATCTTGCAGCCTATTGTCGTAGGTGTAACATGTCATGTAGAAATTCATATAAATATTTATACACATTCTCTCACAATGCGGCTTATGACCTCGGGGTAATTTTAAATGAATTGTCTAACGTCCCTAACCGTAAAATTGATATTGCTTCCAAAGATGGATTTAAGTTCATGAAAGTAGATCCCAGCAAACAATTTTAGGTTGCCACAACATATCTGGAAAGTATTTGAAAGTATTGGAAACGTTTGTTTTATCGTATCAGATAC
>NC_091161.1:41242721-41291471 GCF_040958095.1 Procambarus clarkii
AAATGCTATGCCCAAGATTACCATCCGAGTGCCGGCGGGGAAGTGGTTCAAATAGCCTCGGCTATCACTTCCTTTTGTCCGGTCGTGATGGTCAAGCGGATTAAGGCGTCCCTGTACATACCAGTTGTGGGAGTATGGGTTCGAGTCACTTCTGGGGTGTGAGTTTTCAGTTGTATATAGTCCTGGGGACCATTCAGGCTTGTTTGCATTTGTGTTCCTCACGTGTGCCCCAAAGAATGGGGTGATTTGATAAAATGCTATGCCCAAGATTACCATCCGAGTGCCGGCGGGGAAGTGGTTCAAATAGCCTCGGCTATCACTTCCTTTTGTCCGGTCGTGATGGTCAAGCGGATTAAGGCGTCCCTGTACATACCAGTTGTGGGAGTATGGGTTCGAGTCACTTCTGGGGTGTGAGTTTTCAGTTGTATATAGTCCTGGGGACCATTCAGGCTTGTTTGCATTTGTGTTCCTCACGTGTGCCCCAAAGAATGGGGTGATTTGATAAAATGCTATGCCCAAGATTACCATCCGAGTGCCGGCGGGGAAGTGGTTCAAATAGCCTCGGCTATCACTTCCTTTTGTCCGGTCGTGATGGTCAAGCGGATTAAGGCGTCCCTGTACATACCAGTTGTGGGAGTATGGGTTCGAGTCACTTCTGGGGTGTGAGTTTTCAGTTATATATATATATATATATATATATATATATATATATATATATATATATATATATATATATATTTATAATAAAACTAAGGAAAAACAGTGGACGTTTGGTACTCCAATTCCTGCCCACAACCTAATCATTCTACAACAACATCGACCGACGTTACATGTGTGTGTGTGTGTGTGTGTGTGTGTGTGTGTGTGTGTGTGTGTGTGTGTGTGTGTGTGTGTGTGTGTGTGTGTGTGTGTGTGTGTGTGCGTGTGTTGCTGTGTGTGTGTGTGTGTGTGTGTGTGTACTCACCTATTTGTGCTTGCAGTGGTTGAGCTTTGGCTCTTTGGTCCCGCCTCTCAACTGTCAATCAACTGGTGTACAGATTACTGAGCCTACTGGGCTCTATCATATCTACATTTAAAACTGTGTATGGAGTCAGCCTCCACCACATCACTGCCTAGTGCATTCCATCCGTTAACTACTCTGACACTGAAAAAGTTCCTTCTAACGTCTCTGTGGCTCATGTGGGTACTCAGTTTCCACCTGTGTCCCCTTGTTCGCATCCCACCAGTGTTGAATAGTTTATCCTTGTTTACCTGGTCGATTCCTCTGAGGATTTTGTAGGTTGTGATCATGTCTCCCCTTACTCTTCTGTCTTCCAGTGTCGTAAGGTGCATTTCCCGCAGCCTTTCCTCGTAACTCATGCCTCTTAGTTCTGGGACTAGTCTAGTGGCATACCTTTGGACTTTTTCCAGCTTCGTCTTGTGCTTGACAAGGTACGGGCTCCATGCTGACACCGCATACTCCAGAATTGGTCTTACATATGTGGTGTACAAGATTCTGAATGATTCCTTACACAGGTTCCTGAACGCTGGTCTGATGTTAGCCAGCCTGGCATATGTCGCAGACGTTATTCTTTTTATGTGGGCTTCAGGAGACAGGTTTGGTGTGATATCAACTCCTAGATCTTTCTCTCTGTTCGTTTCATTAAGTACTTCATTTCCTATTCTGTATCCTGTGTTTGGCCTCCTATTTCCACCACCTAGTATCATTACTTTGCATTTACTCGGGTTGAACTTCAACAGCCATTTGTTGGACCATTCACTCAGTCTGTCTAGGTCATCTTGTAGCCTCGTACTATCGTCCTCAGTTTCAATCCTCCTCATAATTTTTGCATCATCGGCAAACATTGAGAGAAACGATTCTATACCCTCTGGAAGATCATTTACATATATCAGAAACAGTATAGGTCCAAGGACTGACCCCTGCGGTACTCCACTCGTAACGTCTCGCCAATCTGAGACCTCACCCCTCACACTGACTCGTTGTCTCCTGTTGCTTAGGTACTCCTGTATCCAACGGAGTACCTTCCCTTTCACTCCAGCCTGCATCTCCAGTTTTTTCACTAGCCTCTTGTGTGGCACTGTGTCAAAGGCTTTCTGACAATCCAAAAATATGCAGTCTGCCCACCCTTCTCTTTCTTGCCTTATTTTTGTTGCCTGGTCGTAGAATTCAAGTAACCCTGTGAGGCAGGACCTGCCATCCCTGAATCCATATTGATGCTGTGTTTCAAAGTTCTTTCGCTCCAGGTGCTCCACTAGCTTTCTTCACACAATCTTCTCCATCATCTTGCATGGTATGCAGGTTAGGGACACTGGTCTGTAATTCAGTGCCTCCTGTCTATCCCCTTTCTTGTATATCGGGACTACGTTAGCTGCTTTCCAAATTTCTGGCAGTTCCCCTGTTGCCAGTGATTTGTTATACACCATGGAGAGCGGGAGGCACAGTTCTTCTGCTCCTTCCTTGAGGACCCTGTAGGAATGACCGACCACAGTGTATTGGTGTTTGAGTACCTGATTGAAGAAGGGTTATTGAACTCGAGGAGGGATACCGAAACCAAAAGGTTAGCATACCGAAAGGGAAACTATGAGGAGATAAGAAAATGCCTAGCAGATATAGCATGGGAAACAAAGCTCAGGGAAAAGACGGCCCAAGATATGATGGAATACATCACGCAAAAATGCAAGGACGCAGCAAACAAGTTTGTCCCAGTCCAAAAGGAAAACAGTGAAATGAAGATGAGAAACCCATGGTTTAATCAGAGATGTAAGCTAGCTAAACAGCAAAGTAAAAGGGCATGGAGAAACTATAGGAATAACAGGACACTGGAGAGCAGAGAAAGATACGAGAATGCCAGGAATGAATATGTTAGGATGAGAAGAGAGGCAGAAAGACAATACGAAAATGACATCGCAAGCAAGGCAAAGATTCAGCCTAAATTGCTGCATAGCCACATCAGGAGAAAAACAACAGTAAAGGAACAGGTTATGAAATTAAGGATAGGGGCAGAAGGATTCACTACAAACGACAAGGAAGTGTGTGAGGAACTGAATAAGAAATTCCAAGAGGTCTTCACCTTAGAGCAAGGAGAAATCCCAGAGATAAGAGAGGCAATAGCTAACCAGGAACCACTGGAAGAGTTTGAGATTACCAGCGGGGAAGTAAGGAAGTGTTTACTAGAATTGGATGTGACAAAGGCTATAGGCCCAGATGGAATCTCCCCTTGGATATTATGACGGGAAATGGAAACAAACCCATTATTTGTATTAGTGCAGGGGGTAATGATGTTGGGCGAGTTAGGAGTGAGGAACTAATACAGAGATTCAGCCAGCCATTGACTTAGTTAGGAGCAAGGGAGGAATCCCGATCATATGTGGCATTCTTCCAAGAAAGGGAGTGGGAAAGGAATGGATGTCAAGGGCACTTGGTGTCAATTGCCGGCTGGAAAGATATTGCAAATCAAATGCAATATCTTTCATAGACAACTGGGAACACTTCTATGGAAGAAATTAAATGTATGCTCGTGATGGGGTGCATCTTTCGAGAGCTGGGGTTGTTGCTGTTGCGAACTCGTTGGAAGAAGTGGTTAGAGATGTTTGTTTGGGTTTAAACTGTTAGTAGATAGAGGTATGGGAATTGATTTGGAGGAAGGAGGTAATAAAAGTATGTGTTTGTGGGAGAAAGGAATTGGCAAAATGATCAGGGAAAGAAAAGTGCCTCAAAATAACAATTCACTTAGGGTATATTACACTAACAGTAGAAGTCTAAGAAATAAAATTAACGAATTAAATGCGCTTGTATGCACAGAAAAAAATAGATATTATTGCACTTACCGAAACGTGGATGAATGTAGAAAATATAACTATTAGCTGAATATCAAATAAATGGATTTAAACTATTTCACACAGATCGATATATTAGACGAGGAGGGGGAGTAGCCATATATGTTAGGGACAATTTGAAATGTAGCCTCAAAGAGGGAATCAAAACTGAGCCACACACAGAAACTATTTGGATAGAATTAAACGAAAAAGCAAATAATATTATAATAGGAGTTATATATAGGCCATCAAATTTAGACAGAATGGAAGCAAAGCATCTATGGGATGAAATATCTAGAGCATCTGGATCTAACAGTATTTATGTCATGGGTGACTTTAATTTTAGTGGAATAAACTGGGTGAACAAAACAGGGAATAGTGAAGCTGAAGATTTTCTAGAATTAATTGACGATTGCTTTCTTACGCAACACATTAAGGAACCAACACGGGAAAAAAATATTTTAGATTTAGTGTTAACTAACAGGGAAACACAAATTAATGACATCGAAATAGGGAGCGAGCTAGGGAACAGTGATCACAAAGAAATCAGATTTAGCATAGAATGGAATAGACCTGTAGGAGAAAATTCTGTTAAAGTGCCAGATTTTCGAAAAGCTGATTTTAATAGCCTAAGAAATTTTTTGCGTCAAATTGATTGGAAAGTCTTGGGTATGGGGTGTGGGCCGGTCTTGGAGCGAGACATGAACCCAGCGATAGGTGACGTAAAAGGAGATTTCGATGTGGATTCAATATATAACTTGTTTAAGAATATTCTAAACAAAGCACAGGAACGTAGTATACCATACAAATTGAATAGATCGAATACTAATGAACCAAAGTGGATAATAAAGAATTTGAAGAACCTTAAAGGTAAAGAGAGAGCTTGGTACAAAAGGATTAAAAATGGGGAGGTCACTTTAGAACAGGAATTCGTAAAACTTGTTAGAAATGTTAAAAAAGAGATAAGGAAAGCAAAAAGAAACTATGAAGTTCGCATAGCAGAGCAAGCAAAGACAAATCCTAAAGGGTTTTTTCAGTTATGTCATACTAAGACTAGGGAAAGGATAGGTCCATTAAAAACTGAGACAGGTCAAATAACTGATAGTGATGAAGAGATGAGTAGTATTTTTAATAAATATTTTGTATCTGTATTTAGTAAAGAGGAACTTAACAATATGCCTTAAGCCGAACAAATCTATGTGGGTGGGGACGAGGACAGGTTGACGAGTTTAGCAGTTACCAGGGAGGATGTTCTTAAACAAATAGTAAAACTCAAACCAAACAAATCCCCAGGGCCGGATGAAGTGTTTGCCAGGGTGCTTAAAGATTCTTTAAGCACCCTGGCAAACACTTCATCCGGCCCTGGGGTTTGTTTGATTTGTTTGCAAAGAGGAGCTTTGTGACCCACTGTCAACCATATTTAATAAATCAATAGAGTCAGGCAGAGTGCCAGATTTTGGAAAGTTGCTAATGTGATACCAGTTTTTAAGAAAGGAGATAGATCACTTGCGTCTAACTATCGACCAATTAGCCTAACGTCTATTGTGGGAAAGTTACTCGAATCTATAATAGCAAATAAAATTCGTCTTCATCTTGAAAACATAAATTAATAATTGAGTAGCAACATGGTTTTATAAATGGCCGTTCATGTTTAACAAATTTGTTATCTTTTTATTCTAGCATAGTTGACGCAGTTGATAGTGGTAAGGATTGTGATGTTGTGTACCTTGACTTTAGCAAAGCTTTTGATAAGAAGAACATAAGAACATAAGAACAAAGGTAACTGCAGAAGGCCTATTGGCCCATACGAGGCAGCTCCTATTCTATAACCACCCAATCCCACTCATATACTTGTCCAACCCGTGCTTGAAACAATCGAGGGACCCCACCTCCACAATGTTACGCGGCAATTGGTTCCACAAATCAACAACCCTGTTACTGAACCAGTATTTACCCAAGTCTTTCCTAAATCTAAACTTATCCAATTTATATCCATTGTTTCGTGTTCTGTCCTGTGTTGATACTTTTAATACCCTATTAATATCCCCCCGGTTATGTCCATTCATCCACTTGTAAACCTCTATCATGTCACCCCTAACTCTTCGCCTTTCCAGTGAATGCAACTTAAGCTTTGTTAATCTTTCTTCATATGAAAGATTTCTAATTTGGGGAATTAACTTAGTCATCCTACGCTGGACACGTTCAAGTGAATTTATATCCATTCTATAATATGGCGACCAAAACTGAACTGCATAATCTAAATGGGGCCTAACTAGAGCAAGATATAGCTTGAGAACCACACCAGGTGTCTTGTTACTAACGCTGCGATTAATAAATCCAAGTGTCCGATTTGCCTTATTACGAACATTTATGCATTGATCCTTTTGTTTTAAATTCTTACTAATCATAACTCCCAGATCCCTTTCGCAATCCGACTTCGCAATCACAACACCATCTAGCTCGTATCTTGTAACTCTATCATCATTACCTAACCTCAGAACTTTACATTTATCAGCATTAAACTGCATCTGCCAATCCTTTGACCATTTCAAAACCCTATCTAGATCAACTTGAAGTGATAGTGAGTCCTCCTCCGAATTAATTTCCCTACTGATTTTCGTATCATCGGCAAATTTGCAAATGTTGCTACTCAAACCTGAATCTAAATCATTTATATATATTATAAACAACAGAGGTCCCAGGACAGAGCCTTGAGGCACTCCACTTACAACATTTTCCCACTCTGACTTGATTCCATTTATACTAACTCTCTGTTTCCTTTGGTATAGCCATGCCCTAATCCAGCTTAATATAGCACCCCCAATACCATGAGACTCTATTTTTTTAATCAGTCTTTCATGTGGCACTGTATCAAAAGCTTTGCTAAAGTCAAGGTATACAACATCGCAATCCTTACCACTATCAACTGCCTCAACAATGCTAGAATAAAAAGATAACAAATTTGTTAAACATGAACGGCCATTTATAAAACCATGTTGCGACTCAATTATTAATTTATGTTTTTCAAGATGAAGACGAATTTTATTTGCTATTATAGATTCGAGTAACTTTCCCACAATAGACGTTAGGCTAATTGGTCGATAGTTAGACGCAAGTGATCTATCTCCTTTCTAAAAAACTGGTATCACATTAGCAACTTTCCAAAACTCTGGCACTCTGCCTGACTCTATTGATTTATTAAATATGGTTGACAGTGGGTCACAAAGCTCCTCTTTGCATTCTTTAAGCACCCTAGCAAACACTTCATCCGGCCCTGGGGATTTGTTTGGTTTGAGTTTTACTATTTGTTTAAGAACATCCTCCCTGGTAACTGCTAAACTCGTCAACCTGTCCTCGTCCCCACCCACATAGACTTGTTCGGCTGAAGGCATATTGTTAAGTTCCTCTTTAGTAAATACAGATACAAAATATTTATTAAAAATACTACTCATCTCTTCATCACTATCTGATATTTGACCTGTCTCAGTTTTTAATGGACCTATCCTTTCCCTAGTCTTAGTACGATATAACTGAAAAAACCCTTTAGGATTTGTCTTTGCTTGCCCTGCTATGCGAACTTCATAGTTTCTTTTTGCTTTCCTTATCTCTTTTTTAACATTTCTAACCAGTTGTACGAATTCCTGTTCTAAAGTGACCTCCCCATTTTTAATCCTTTTGTACCAAGCTCTCTTTTTACCTATAAGGTTCTTCAAATTCTTTGTTATCCACTTTGGGTCATTAGTATATGATCTATTCAATTTGTATGGTATACTACGTTCCTGTGCTTTGTTTAGAATATTCTTAAATAAGTTATATATTGAATCCACATCGAAATCCCCATTTAAGTCACCTATCGCTGGGTTCATGTCTCGCTCCAAGACCGGCCCACACCCCATACCCAAGCCTTTCCAATCAATTTGACCCAAAAAATTTCTTAGGCTATTAAAATCAGCTTTTCGAAAATCTGGCACTTTAACAGAATTTTCTCCTACTGGTCTATTCCATTCTATGCTAAATCTGATTTCTTTGTGATCACTGCTCCCTAGCTCACTCCCTATTTCGATGTCATTAATTTGCGTTTCCCTGTTAGTTAACACTAAATCTAAAATATTATTTTCCCGTGTTGGTTCCTTAATGTGTTGCGTAAGAAAGCAATCGTCAATTAATTCTAGAAAATCTTCTGCTTCACTATTCCCTGTTTTGTTCAACCAGTTTATTCCGCTAAAATTAAAGTCACCCATGACATAAATACTGTTAGATCTAGATGCTCTAGATATTTCATCCCATAGATGCTTTGCTTCCATTCTGTCTAAATTTGGTGGCCTATATATTACTCCTATTATAATATTATTAGCTTTTTCGTTTAATTCAATCCAAATAGTTTCTGTGTGTGGCTCTGTTTTGATTCCCTCTTTGAGACTACATTTCAAATTGTCCCTAACATATATGGCTACTCCACCTCCTCGTCTAATATATCTATCTGTGTGAAATAGTTTAAATCCATATATTTGATATTCAGCTAATAGTTCTCTATTTTCTACATTCATCCACGTTTCGGTAAGTGCAATAATATCTATTTTTTCTGTGCAGACAAGAGCATTTAATTCGTTAATTTTATTTCTTAGACTTCTACTGTTAGTGTAATATACCCTAAGTGAATTGTTATTTTGCGGACCTTCTCTTTCCCTGATCGTTTTGCCAATTCCTTTCTCCCACAAACACATACTTTTATTACCTCCTTCCTCCAAATCAATTCCCATACCTCTATCTACTAACAGTTTAAACCCAAACAAACACCTCTAACCACTTCTTCTAGCGAGTTCGCAACAGCAACAACCCACAGTTGATACAGTGCCACATGAAAGACTGATTAAAAAGATAGTCTCATGGTATTGGGGGTGCTATATTAAGCTGGATTAGGGCATGGCTATACCAAAGGAAACAGAGTTAGTATAAATGGAGTCAAGTCAGAGTGGGAAAATGTTTTAAGTGAAGTGCCTCAAGGCTCTGTCCTGGGACCTCTGTTGTTTATAATATATATAAATGATTTAGATTCAGGTTTGAGTAGCAACATTTGCAAATTTGCCGATGATACGAAAATCGGTAGGGAAATTAATTCGGAGGAGGACTCACTATCACTTCAAGTTGATCTAGATAGGGTTTTGAAATGGTCAAAAGATTGGCAGATGCAGTTTAATGCTGATAAATGTAAAGTTCTGAGGTTAGGTAATGATGAAAGAGTTACAAGATACGAGCTAGATGGTGTTGAGATTGCGAAGTCGGATTGCGAAAGGGATCTGGGAGTTATGATTAGTAAGAATTTAAAACAAAAGGATCAATGCATAAATGTTCGTAATAAGGCAAATCGGACACTTGGATTTATTAATCGCAGCGTTAGTAACAAGACACCTGGTGTGGTTCTCAAGCTATATCTTGCTCTAGTTAGGCCCCATTTAGATTATGCATTTCAGTTTTGGTAGCCATATTATAGAATGGATATAAATTCACTAGAACGTGTCCAGCATAGGATGACTAAGTTAATTCCCCAAATTAGAAATCTTTCATATGAAGAAAGATTAACAAAGCTTAAGTTGCATTCACTGGAAAGGCGAAGAGTTTGGGGTGACATGATAGAGGTTTACAAGTGGATGAATGGACATAACAAAGGGGATATTAATAGGGAATTAAAAGTATCAACACACGACAGAACACGAAACAATAGGTATAAAAACATATGAACAAAGGCAACTGCAGAAGGCCTATTGGCCCATACGAGGCAGTTCCTTTTTATAACCACCCAATCCCACTCATATACTTGTCCAACCCGCGCTTGAAACAATCGAGGGACCCCACCTCCAGCACGTTATGCGGTAATTGGTTCCACAAATCAACAACCCTGTTACTGAACCAGTATTTACCCAAGTCTTTCCTAAATCTAAACTTATCCAATTTATACCCATTGTTTCGTGTTCTGTCTTGTGTTGATACTTTTAATACCCTATTAATATCCCCTTTGTTATGTACATTCACCCACTTGTAAACCTCTATCATGTCACCCCTAACTCTTCGCCTTTCCAGTGAATGCAACTTAAGCTTTGTTAATCTTTCTTCATATGAAAGATTTCTAATTTGGGGAATTAACTTAGCCATCCTACGCTGGACACGTTCAAGTGAATTTATATCCATTCTATAATATGGCGACCAAAACTGAACTGCATAATCTAAATGGGGCCTAACTAGAGCAAGATATAGCTTGAGAACCACACCAGGTGTCTTGTTACTAACACTGCGATTAATAAATCCAAGTGTCCGATTTGCCTTATTACGAACATTTATGCATTGATCCTTTTGTTTTAAATTCTTACTAATCATAACTCCCAGATCCCTTTCCCAATCCGACTTCGCAATCTCAACACCATCTAGCTCGTATCTTGTAACTCTTTCATCATTACCTAACCTCAGAACTTTACATTTATCGGCATTAAACTGCATCTGCCAATCTTTTGACCATTTCAAAACCCTATCTAGATCAACTTGAAGTGATAGTGAGTCCTCCTCCGAATTAATTTCCCTACCGATTTTCGTATCATCGGCAAATTTGCAAATGTTGCTACTCAAACCTGAATCTAAATCATTTATATATATTATAAACAACAGAGGTCCCAGGACAGAGCCTTGAGGTACTTCACTTAAAACATTTTCCCACTCTGACTTGACTCCATTTATACTAACTCTGTTTCCTTTGGTATAGCCATGCCCTAATCCAGCTTAATATAGCACCCCCAATACCATGAGACTATCTTTTTAATCAGTCTTTCATGTGGCACTGTATCAAAAGCTTTGCTAAAGTCAAGGTACACAACATCACAATCCCTACCACTATCAACTGCCTCAACTATGCTAGAATAAAAAGATAATAAATTTGTTAAACATGAACGGCCATTTATAGAACCATGTTGCGACTCAATTATTAATGTTCTTCAATTGTTTATAAATTGGATAAGTTTAGATTTAGGAAAGACTTGGGTAAATACTGGTTCAGTAACAGGGTTGTTGATTTGTGGAACCAATTGCCGTGTAACATTGTGGAGGTGGGGTCCCTCGATTGTTTCAAGCATGGATTGGACATGTATATGAGTGGGACTGGGTGGTTATAAATAGGAGCTGCCTCGTATGGGCCAATAGGCCTTCTGCAGTTGCCTTTGTTCTTATGTTCTTATGTACCCAACATGAACTTGAGTCCTGGCTTTGTTGCTGTGGACTCTTCCCATTTACAATATATACGTAAATGCTCTAATCTTTCTAACAAACGTGACCTAACATAGCTTACCCTTCCATTTATCTTTCTTTCTCTTTCCTTTTCTTTCTCTCTTCTCTCTTTTCTGTTCTTTGTTTTCTTTACGTTCCCTTACTATCCTCTTCTTATTCCTATTACTATCTTCTTCTCATTCCGTGGTTATAATAGGAACTGCCTCGTATGGGCCAATAGGCCCTCTGCAGTTCTTTTTCCTACTACTATCTCCTCTACTAC
The DNA here is from genome assembly GCF_040958095.1 of Procambarus clarkii. Taxonomy (NCBI): domain Eukaryota; kingdom Metazoa; phylum Arthropoda; class Malacostraca; order Decapoda; family Cambaridae; genus Procambarus; species Procambarus clarkii. The sequence continues at coordinate 41,254,069 of NC_091161.1, forward strand.
ACTTTGCTCCTCATCTCTCTCTAGCCTATTTATTGGCTGCATTTACTTCCTCATCACAATCAACTTGTGAATGGTCCAGGACGGACCGAAACGTCGTCGTCCCTTCACCTTCTAGTGTGTGGTCTGATCAACTTTAGCCACGTTATTGTGACACATCGCCTCCCATCAAGTCTAACTCAAACAACACTCAAGCCATAACGCTTCTCCCGACATCCGGAGGAGAAAACCTTCACACAAACTGCACCTATCATAAAGAAGATGAAGACTCATCAATGTCCACAGTGTCTGAAGGTATTCACCAGTCCTTCACATGTGAAGACTCACATGTTAGTGCATTCAGGTACCAAACCTCATGAATGTCCAGAGTGTGGGAAGAGATTCAGTCTGCGTGGACATATGAAAAGACACATGTTAGTGCATTCAAGGGACAAACTACATGAGTGTCCAGAGTGTGGGAAGAGATTCAGTCAGCGTGGAAGTGTGAAGATTCACATGTTAGTGCATTCAGGTACCAAACCTCATGAATGTCCAGAGTGTGGGAAGAGATTCAGTCGGCGTGGACATGTGAAAAGACACATGTTAGTGCATTCAAGGGACAAACTACATGAGTGTCCAGAGTGTGGGAAGAGATTCAGTCAGCGTGGAAGTGTGAAGACTCACATGTTAGTGCATTCAGGTACCAAACCTCATGAATGTCCAGAGTGTGGGAAGAGATTCAGTCTGCGTGGACATGTGAAAAGACACATGTTAGTGCATTCAAGGGACAAACAACACGAGTGTCCAGAGTGTGGGAAGAGATTCATTCAGCTTCGATATATGAAAAAGCACAAGATGATGCATGCAGATGATAGGCTAAACACTGAGTGTGAAAGATAATTAAGAGAATGTTGAAGGATAATGAAGCCCATAATGGTATATTAACTTACATTTAATCTAAGAGTGTGCTATCACAATGTCAGTTGTATGTTCTTCATAGGTAATTATATTTTGTTTGAGAAATACACTTCATAATGAAAGGTAAAGATATGAAGATATTTTATTATATTGTTCTGTTATGTAAGTTAGATGACCAAGCAAGAAGACAGCACTAGAGAAGCTGTCATTAGGAAAACTCAAAATTGCTTATAAGTATAGAAATATGTCTTTAATTTAATAGGTAAAACAAAGCTTTAAATGTTTTTCTTCATATATATATGTAAATAATGTACTTCCTTTATTTGGTTTCTGTGGAAATTTATTTAAAATGTAATATACTCTGTAGCTAAGTTATGGACTTTTTTGTTGTAATATTATTTAGCATTAGAGTTGGTGAAGAAGACACTCTGAGACGTAGTTATCATTACCTTACCATTTGATTGGTAAGGAAATGTATACTAATCAAGGAATTTTCTCATCAGATTCATATGCAAACTGATGTCCTTTTTTTATTTTTTGTTTAGGCCTATTTATGAGTTCTACTCTTGATAATAAATATTTCACCGAAGAGTATTTTAGTTACCCTAATTTAGAGCACGAATATCATAGACTCATCCTGTGAGTTTATTGTGCACCCCATACTAATCCTCTGCGCGGTAATTTATTGTGCAACCCATACTCATCCTGTTACCAATAGTTTGTGCAACCCATACTCATCCTGTTAGTTTAGTTTAACAGGATGAGTTTAGTTTATTGTGAAACCTATACTCGTCTTATGAGTGGTAGTTTATTATGCACCTCATACTCATCCTGTGAGTCATAGTACATATTGTGAATCCCTTTCTCATCGAGTGAATTTTTGCTTACTTTGCTCTCCATACTCATCCTCCGCGTGATAGTTCCTTGTACAACCCATACACATCCTGTGAGTGGTAATTCATTGTGTACCCTATACTTATCCTGCGAGTGGTAGTTAATTTTGCATTCCATACTCGTCATCAAGAAGTGTATCTTACCAGCATGGTAATATAAATTAAGAATATAACATAAGTGCAGTACATCACTGAATTCACATCGAAGAATTATTAGATGTAATATTGGAGCTTTAACTCTAGCAGAATTGTTTACAAACAGATCAGCCGAGACTGATTAATTTGATTTGTCAAGTTATGAGAGATCCCCCGGAGAGGAAGTCTCAAGCATGTGCGCGCGACTACCATGTACCAGGGAACAGCGGGTGACGAGAAAGATTTAATAGCACCTGGGAAGAAAAGTCCAGGAGTTCGAGTTCGATAACCATCGTAAAGTCAAGAATAACAGTGGCAGAGAACCTTCAGTACACCACTCTACACACTGTCGTCCAGGGAGTAGACAGTGGCACCCTCGGCGGTCCGTACACTTCAACTGTCCCATCTTCCACATGGCCGTCAGACGAGATGTGGAAGAATCTTGCCTACGTATTAAGAAACTCTTAAGCTCGCGAACAATTTTCTGGATTATAGACAATTCAGTACATCCGCCAGAAGAATGGTTGACACTTGTGGACAACCTGTGGAGGTTCATGAAGACAGCTGTGGTAGCCTGTTCTTGCAAGCTGAGGTATCGGTTTGTGGACCTTTGAGCTATGTGGACCAACAATATTGAGGGCTAAGATACCAAAGAGCTGCAGCCGGTCCTCCTAAGGTATCCCAATGTCAAGAAAATTGTCAATTTAAACCCGCCAAACACACACCGAAACTACGACGTTGGTACAACGTTCTAACAAGTTTTAATACCTCTTAACCAGTTATAACAACCAATATAGCAAGTTGTAACAACGTTCTAATACGTCATAAACACGTTAAGTCAAGATGTAACAACTTGTAATAAAGTTGTAACAAGCGGAAAATAGAGACAGTTTCGGTTTGTGTTTCCAGGGAAGTGTCCTCTCCTAACCTACCAGAGGACATTGTTGATTTGTGGAACCAATTGCCACGTAACATGGTGGAGGTAGGGTACCTCGATTGTTTCAAGCATGGGTTGAACATGTATATGAGTGGGATTGGGTGGTTATAAATAGGAGCTGCCTCGTATGGGCCAATAGGCCTTCTGCAGTTGCCTTTGTTCTTAAGACCCAGAACAGAAAACGGGACACTACGTCACTTTCGCGAACCGCTTCCAATATTTTAGTACGACAATTTTTGGCCCTAGGGCTTTGCATACAAGCGAAACGCGACGTTCTTTGTTGGAGGAGAGGTTGATTAGATTGGAGGACAGGTTGGTTAGTAGTGGTTCCCTTCCAAGTGGACACTTGGCTGCTAAATGGTGGGTGAAAGTTGGCACTTGCACTCTTTAACCTCTCTCACGAGACCCTGGCATCGTTTGCCAGACCACACTTCACATTGTTACTAAACTTATACAAAACCAGACAAAATGATACCCTGACTGACCAAACTAAATAAATGTAAAGGTATTACAGTCATTGATCAAATGAACAAAGTCAAACAAAAAATATGAAGGCACAAGTGGGAAACATGAGGAGGAAGAGCACCAGCAGCCGCCTTCTCCAGCTGCTCTGCATACATCCTGAGGACACCCAATTATTCATCATTACCTTCTACATTAATTATAAAATCGATTACAGGGAGTAACTTCTGTGTAAAAACACGCTGCTTGAAGGTTACCTCAAGAGGCTCAATATTTATGACCATGTGCGCGCGCACGCGAGTGCTGTGCGTGTGGTCATCCAAGTGTGGTAATGGAGGTTGAGCTTCAGCTCCACACGCGCCATGTGCTCTAGACGAGTACCTGGTGCCTTCAACCACCCCCCTCCTAGTTCAAATAAGTTTATTGAGAAAAGGAAGCACATCTCAAAAAGCCAGAGTAGCTTGGACTATTTCTACCCTCGTCTATATATATTGTCCAATTGGCTCTCAAACCCATTATACCCATATCAGTGTAAAACAAATGTATAACACAAACTATGAGATGTATAACATTAGAAGCTATTGACAGTCATCTTCTAAATCTCAAACCAACTGAATCCTATGCCTTTACTGATGGCTCTGTGCAGTTAGGCACTGTTAGAACATGTTGTGAATGTGTGCAGTAGAATGAAATATTGAGAATGAAATGATCATGTCTGGTACACAGAGATTGAACAATTTGGCAAGCACGACAGACTGATCTATTGGGAATTTATCTAGCCACTGAGTATCTTAAACAAATAGTAAAACTAAAACCAAACAAATCTCTAGGGCCGGATGAAGTGTTTGCCAGGATGCTTAAAGAATGCAAAGGAGGAGCTTTACGAGACACTATCTACCATATTTAATAAATGAATTGAGTCAGGAAGAATGCCAGAGTCATGGAATGTTGCTAATGATGATGTACCAATTTTTAAGAAAGGAGATATAACTTGCGTCAAACTATCGGTCAATTAGCATAGCGTCTATGGTAGGAAAGTTACTTGAATCGATAATTGCAAATACAATTCGTCTTCATCTTACATATGAACAAAGGCAACTGCAGAAGGCCCATACGAGGCAGCTCCTATTTATAACCACCCAATCCCACTCATATACTTGTCCAACCCGCGCTTGAAACAATCGAGGGACCCCACCTCCAGCACGTTACGCGGTAATTGGTTCCACAAATCAACAACCCTGTTACTGAACCAGTATTTACCCAAGTCTTTCCTAAATCTAAACTTATCCAATTTATACCCATTGTTTCGTGTTCTGTCTTGTGTTGATACTTTTAATACCCTATTAATATCCCCTTTGTTATGTCCATTCACCCACATGTAAACCTCTATCATGTCGCCCCTAACTCTTCGCCTTTCCAGTGAATGCAACTTAAGCTTTGTTAATCTTTCTTCATATGAAAGATTTCTAATTTGGGGAATTTTACTTAGTCATCCTACGCTGGACACGTTCAAGTGAATTTATATCCATTCTATAATATGGCGACCAAAACTGGTCTGCATAATCTAAATGGGGCCTAACTGGAGCAAGATATAGCTTGAGAACCACACCAGGTGTCTTGTTACTAATGCTGCGATTAATAAATCCAAGTGTCCGATTTGCCTTATTGCGAACATTTATGCATTGATCCTTTTGTTTTAAATTCTTACTAATCATAACTCCCAGATCCCTTTCGCAATCCGACTTCGCAATCTCAACACCATCTAGCTCGTATCTTGTAACTCTATCATCATTACCTAACCTCAGAACTTTACATTTATCAGCATTAAACTGCATCTGCCAATCCTTTGACCATTTCAAAACCCTATCTAGATCAACTTGAAGTGATAGTGAGTCCTCCTCCGAATTAATTTCCCTACCGATTTTCGTATCATCGGCAAATTTGCAAATGTTGCTACTCAAACCTGAATCTAAATCATTTATATATATTATAAACAACAGAGGTCCCAGGACAGAGCCTTGAGGCACTCCACTTACAACATTTTCCCACTCTGACTTGATTCCATTGATACTAACTCTGTTTCCTTTGGTATAGTCATGCCCTAATCCAGCTTAATATAGCACCCCCAATGTCATGAGACTATCTTTTTAATCAGTCTTTCATGTGGCACTGTATCAAAAGCTTTGCTAAAGTCAAGGTACACAACATCACAATCCTTACCACTATCAACTGCCTCAACTATGCTAGAATAAAAAGATAACAAATTTGTTAAACATGAACGGCCAATTATAAAACCATGTTACGACTCAATTATTAATTTATGTTTTTCAAGATGAAGACGAATTTTATTTGCTATTATAGATTCGAGTAACTTTCCCACAATAGACGTTAGGCTAATTGGTCGATAGTTAGACGCAAGTGATATCTCCTTTCTTTAAAACTGGTATCACATTAGCAACTTTCCAAACTCTGGCACTCTGCCTGACTCTATTGATATATTAAATATGGTTGACAGTGGGTCACAAAGCTCCTCTTTGCATTCTTTAAGCACCCTGGCAAACTCTTCATCCGGCCCTGGGGATTTGTGTGGTTTGAGTTTTACTATTTGCTTAAGAACATCCTCCCTGGTAACTGCTGAACTCGTCAACCTGTCCTCGTCCCCACCCACATAGACTTGTTCGGCTGAAGGCATATTGTAGCACCATCAAATACGCAAAATAATCAGAGGGCGCTAAATATCACCAAGGATGCCAATACGAGAACAAAAACGCATAAGGCGAACGATATCAAAAGTATCCGAGTCACCAAAAATTCTATCGAGGGACAGGTGACCGCGAGGGGCAGTCGGAAAGCAAGACACACGCTCGTCCTGGAAGTCAGGACATTCAAGAAGGACATGCACGACCGTAAGAGGGACAATGCAACTAGGACAATAAGGAGCAGGGCGGCGCTCCATCAAGTGACCATGGGTTAAGCGAGTATGGCCAATACGCAACCTCGCCAGAGCTGTTTCCCACCTCCGGTTACGGTGGAAGGAGGACGGCCACGAGGAAATACAACATTTAAGAGTACGTAGCTTGTTACCAGTAACAGACAACAAGAAGCCTGCCAACGGGTAAGGACTGAGGAATGGATAACCGGGTAAAAGTCGGAATACGGAATGCCTTTACGAGAGATGGGACAAGAGCGGACAGCTTCCTTGGCGGCAGCATCCGCACGCTCATTAAAAGACACACCAATATGGCTGGGAACCCAACAAAACTCAACCGACTTAAATTTACTGTGAACGAGAAACAGCCAATGCTGGATCTCGACAACTACTGGATGAACCGGATTAAAGGACCCGAGAGCCATGAGGGCACTACGAGAGTCAACAACAACTACAAAGGAAGACTGACAACGAGAAAGCAGGAGACGAAGAGCATAGAGAATAGCATAAAGTTCCACTGTAAAGATGCTAGTCTCCGGAGGCAAGCGACACATATAAGTGCGATCAGGAAAAACAACAGAGTAGCCAACACCGTCCGCTGACTTAGACCCATCGGTGAAGACAGAAACGGAGCGGGAGTGAGAAGAAAAGTGCTCGAGGAAAAGGCGTTTTAGAACCGTAGGAGGGGTAAAAGCTTTAGTGATACGGGTCAAGGATGTACAAAACCGCGGTAGAGGGACCCTCCACGGGGGCAAAGAAGGAACAACACGAGGAGAAACATCAGAAATACGAACGGAAAGAGAATCCTGTAGGCGAGATAACCGGACAGAAAGAGGGAGGTGGTGAAGAGAAACAGGAACCGCAGGAGGGGTAAAAGTTAAAGCACGACAGAGGCGAGAGGAAGGATGTTGCAAGGACCGCGCAAGATAGCGAAGACAGTGGCGATCACGGCGGTCCTGGAGAGACAGGAAGCCAGTGTCAACATACAAGCTAAGGATGGGAGTCGAACGAAAGGCACCAGAACTGAGGCGCAACCCAGTATGGTGCAAAGCATCAAGACGGCGAAGAGTAGAAGGAGAAGCAGACGAGTAAGCAGGGCAACCATAATCGAGCTTAGACAGGACGAGAGAGGAATGTACAGCAAGGAGAGTGCGCCTATCTGCCCCCCAAGAAGTATGGGACAAGACCCGAAGGAGGGTAAGGGCCTTAGAGCACTCAACACGGAGGTAAGAGATATGGGGAGACCAAGACAAACGAGTGTCAAGGAATAACCCCAAAAGCTTCGCGGAATCTTTGTATTCAAGGGGATGACCATAAAGTGACAAAGAGGGACGAAGAACAACCCGTTTCCGCGTAAAAGTCATGGTACAAGTCTTAGAAGTAGAGAACTTGAAGCCATGATCTGTGGCCCAAGACGACACGGCATCAATTGCAAGTTGAAGCCGGCGTTGAAGGAGAGGCTAATCATCACCCTGACAACAAAGGGTAAGATCAACGACATAGAGAGCGGAGAAGACACCATAAGGAAGAGAGGAAAGAAGACCATTGAGGGCAACCAGAAAAAGAGTAGTGCTCAGAACACTACCCTGGGGCACACCTTCGTATTGCTGAAAAGAGGGAGAGAGAGCGGTACCAAGGCGCACCCGAAAGGAACGACGAGAGAGGAAGCTGCGGAGAAAGAGAGGGAGATGACCACGAAGGCCAAAAGTATGAAGTTGAGATAGGATATGATAACGCCAAGTGGTGTCGTAAGCCTTTTCCAGGTCAAAAAGGACGGCAACATCGGAGGTCTTCGCAGCAAAAGCACTACGAATATAGACCTCCAAGTTCACCAGGACATCTGTCGTGCTGCGGCACTTGCGGAAACCAAATTGAGAAGGGGAGAGGAGGTGACGGTGTTCCAGGAACCACATCAGACGAACGTTAACCATACGTTCAAAGAGTTTGCAGACACAACTGGTGAGAGCAATAGGGCAAAAGTCCTTAGGGGAAGTACCCAGAGACCCCGGTTTGCGAACAGGGAGGACAACGGCATCGAGCCAGTCCTCAGGGACTGACGACGACTCCCAGATCCGATTATACAGACTCAGTAAATACTGAGACGTGCTCGGAGGGAGATGGCGAAGCATCTCATAATGAATACCATCGGAGCCCGTCGTCGTAGAACCGCAGAGGGCCAGGGCAGAACGAAGTTCAGAGAGAGAGAAGGGATCATTATAGGGAAGCTGAAGATGAGTGCAGAAATCTAAAGGACGAGACTCAAGGACAGGTTTACGAAGAAGGAAAGATTGGGGAAGATGAAGACCAGAGCTAACAGAAGAAAAGTGGGAACCCAGTTCGGAAGCGACCTGCAACGGGTCCGTCACAAGAGTATCATGGAGGTGAAGGACCGGTGAAACATCGGGAACGAACTTACCCGCTATCTTGCGGATACGCTTCCAGATCTGGGCCAGAGGGGTTTCGGAAGTAATTGTTGAGACATAAGATGCCCAACATTCACGTTTAGCCGTACGGGTGGCCCTATGGGCCACCGCACTCGCTTTCTGAAGGAAAAGAAAAGACTCGGTCGTCTGCCTACGGCGGTGCCTCTTCCAGGCTGCACGCTTAAAGCGGACAGCCCGAGCACAGTCCGCATTCCACCAGGGAACGCACTTCCGCGGACCCCGAGAGGAAGAGCGAGGAATAGAGCGGAGGGCAGCGTTGAAGACAGTGTCATGAAAAAGGAGGAGAGCGCGAGAGAGAGGCAGAAGGGAGAGGTCAGAGAGAGCAGCACTGAGGGTAAATAGGGTCCAGTCTGCCTTAGCAAACTGCCACCGAGGGAAAGAGAGGGAAGGGCGAAAAGAGAAAAAGGAAACAAGGATGGGGAAATGATCACTTCCATGGAGGTCATCAAGAACCTGCCACGTGAAATCTAAGTAAAGAGAAGAGCAGAGAGAAAGATCAAGACAAGAAAGGGTGCGAGTCCGAGAGTCCAAATGAGTGGGCTCACCAGAATTCAGAAGAGACAGGGAAGAAGAGAGGAGAAACGGCTCAAGGAGGCGACCCCGGGTATTCGTCAGAACGTCACCCCAAAGAGAATGACGACAATTGAAGTCACCCAGCAGGAGCACAGGCTCCGGCAAGGAGTCTAGGAGGTGTTTCAAATCAGGAAGAGAGAGCGGGACACTCGGGGGGAGATAAATGGAACAAACTGTGTACCATTTCCCCACAAAGATACGAGCAGCAGAACAATGGAGAGGCGAAGGAAAAAGTAAAGGAACAAAGGGAACATCAGCACCAATCAAGAGACCAGGAGAATTAGAAGCCCCAGCAATTACTGAGCCCCAGCAATTTCTCTCCCCCCCCCCCCTGGGGGGGGAGAGAAAGGAATAGCCACGAAAACGACCAGGACGAGCACCAAGCATTGGCTCCTGGAGACAGACACAAAGGGGCGAAAACCTCGAAATCAGAAGTTGGAGTTCGAGGAAATTGGCGTAATAACCTCGAACGTTCCATTGAAGAATGGACAACGACGAGAAGAGAAAGGACAAAACCAGAGAACAAGGAAGAAACAAAGGCGAAAGAGCAACAGAGCACGTTAAAGAATATCAGGGTCGGGATCAGGGTCAGCAAAGTCAGGGTTAGGGGGCATGGGTAAACTGAGCAAAGACGGAGGGAAGGAAACGGGAGAACAGATCAGAGGTGGGCGGGCGGGGTCCGGAGGAGGAGGAGGAAGAGGAGGAGACAACGGAGAGGAGCAGTCAAGGACAGCAGCAGGAAGAGGGGGAGTAGACAGAGGGGAGCGCACCCAAGCAAGAGCAGCAACCGAAAGGGAAGCAGGGGCCAAAGAAACCTCCATAGCAGGAACAGAGGCGCAATCACTGAAACGGGAGGGGAAGGAGCAACAGAACCAGAAGTAGGAGCTGAGGAAGAAAGCGAAGCCTTCTTACCCGTCGGGGAAGAGGAAGGAGAGGAGCCAGCCTTACGCTTCTGACTTAAAGAGAGCGGTGTCCCAGCAACTACGTACCAGGCAACGGATTCCAGTGTCTCAACAGGAGAAGCCGAACGAGAGCACACACGACGGCCGCTAGGAGAGAGATGGACATCCGCCCGCGCCGACAGGCGGTGGGGAGAGCCGATAGATGGAGGAAAAGGATGGGAAGGAGGATCGGAGGGGGACGAGGAAGAAGACACAGGAGACACGACAGACCGGGTAGAAGGAAGGGGAACCCCAGACAGAGGACCAGGAGGAGGATCCTTCGGGAGAGAACCCAAAGGAACAGAGGAGGGGGCAGTGGGCGCATCAGGGACCAAGGCCCGGAAACGGTTGAGTCTGAGGAAGGCGGGAAGGACGAGGAGAGGAAGAGCGCAACACGCGAGCATAAGAGATATTAGCATAAGGCGGGAGCCGGCGAACCTGGCGTCTCGCCTCAGGAAAAGATAAACGCTCCCGGTGCTTCAAGTTGAGGACGGCTGCCTCAAGCTTGTAATGGACACACGCACGGGAGAAGGTAGGATGGGCCTCACCGCAGTTGAGGCAACGAGCCTGGGGAGAAGTGCACTCCGACTTAGAGTGACCTTCGCCACCACACAAAGGACAGAGAGAGACAGTCCCGGAGCAGCGGAGGGCACCATGCCCAAACCTCCAGCACTTGTTGCAGAGCCGAGGAGAAGGAATGTACTCCTGGACAGAGCACCTGGCACCAGCAAGAATGACAGAGGGTGGAAGGGTCCGACCATCAAAGGTAATCTTCACAACCCGGAGGGGTTGACGGCGACTACCACGAGGGGGACGAGTAAACGTGTCCACCTGGAGAATAGAATGGCCCTGGGCAGCAAGGATATGTCGAATATCGTCGTGGCAGTCGCGCAGGTCCCGAACACCGGTCGCAACATGGGGCGGGAGCAAAATAGTGCCAACACTGGCATTCAACTGAGCGTTCTTCGAGACCCGAACAGGGGTCTCGCCAAGGCAGGATAAGGCAGCCAAGCGGGAAGCAGCAACGACACTTGTACCGAGACGAGTGGGGTTGAAAGTAATGGAGGCATCCATGGAATCAACGAGATGTCGATGGAGGGAGAAATCGTCAGGAGGCGCAGAATCAAGAGGGAGGAGATCAAAATATTTGGCCCACGAAGCGGGACCAAACAAGGCTTGATAGGTAGCAGAGCTGGAAGGAATCGAGCGAGGGCGGCCGCGACGAGGACGGCGGTGAGAACCCCCAGAGAGAGAGGGGTTAAAAGGCGCAGTAGTTTCAACTAGAGAAGGAGCCGCGCCAGGGGACGAGGTAGTCACCACTGGGGGCCTGGGGCTCGACCCAACCACAGAGGAGGGAGGGGAGCCAGGGGAAGGAGTCAGAGAGGCCAAAGGAGGAGCAAGGTCGGGGCCCAATGCAGCGGAGGCTACAGAGCCCGGTCTTCCAATACGGACCGACTCGGGGGCTTGGTCGCCCACCCCACGAGCCTGAGAAGGTACACCAGAAGCAGCCGAAACAGGGGTTATCATCATTACGAAAAGAAGAATTCATTCACGAATGTGCCCCCACACCCACCATGGAGCCACAATTAGAGGCAGGACACCCAACAAGAAGCTATCGCCGATCTTGCCGGGGCCTCCTAGGGGTGCGTCGTGAGTATACGCCCCACAAACGTTACCTTAAAAACCAACAGTCCGTCGAGATCGGGTTCAGTGACGAAAGGGGGATTGACAATAAAAGGTTCTCCTCGCTCTCGACGTCGGGTACTACAGTTCTACGGGTACAAGAGTATGCCACCTCAGGCACCTGGGCGTCAAAATAGAGGAAGTCCAAGGGAAGAACCAGAACGAGCAAAAGGTCGGCAGGAAACGGCAAGCAGATAGGAGAAGAGGGGGGAGAAAAACGAAACAGAAGGAAAAGGAAAAGATGCCCAGCAGAATTGGAGAGGACGGCAGCAAGAGCACAAGGCTAGAAAAGGACAGAGGACTGTCCCAAGGAGCATCACACTCCGGCAGCCGCCCACTAAGCCCCCACACGGCGACAACGAGCTGAGCGGGGAGGGGGTCCATTCTGTCTAAATTTGGTGGCCTATATATAACTCCTATTATAATATTATTAGCTTTTTCGTTTAATTCTATCCAAAAAGTTTCTGTGTGTGGCTCAGTTTTGATTCCCTCTTTGAGACTACATTTCAAATTGTCCCTAACATATATGGCTACTCCCCCTCCTATTCTAATATATCTATCTGTGTGAAATAGTTTAAATCCATTTATTTGATATTCAGCTAATAGTTCTCTATTTTCTACATTCATCCACGTTTCGGTAGGTGCAATAATATCTATTTTTTCTGTGCAGACAGACAGAAAACATAAATAAATGATTCACAACATGAATTTACAAATGGCCGTTCATGTTTAATAAATTTGCTATCATTTTATTCCAGCATAGTTGAGGCAGTTGATAGGGGTACGGACTGTAATGTTGTGTACTTTGACATTAGCAGAGCTTTTGACACTGGGCCACATGAATGACTGATTAAAAAGATAGAAGCTCATGGTATTGGGGGTGGGGGGGTGCTATATGAAGTTGGATTAGGGCATGGCTATACCAAAGGAAACATTTAGTATAAATGGTGTTAAGTCATTGTTGGAAAATGTTGTAAGAGTGCCTCAAGGCTCTATTCTGGGACCTCTGTTGTTTACTATATATAAAAAAAAATTAGATTCAGGTTTGAGTAGCATCATTTGCAAATTTGCCGATTATACAAAAATCGATAGGGATATAAAAATGGAAGAAGACTCACAATCACTTCAAGTCGATCTAAATAGGGTTTTGAAGTGGTCAATTGATTGGCAAATGCAGTTTAATGCTGATAAATGTAAATTTTTGAGGCTAGGTAATAAGAACATAAGAACAAAGGCAACTGCAGAAGGCCTATTGGCCCATACGATGCAGCTCCTATTTATAACCACCCAATCGCACTCATATACATGTCCAACTCATGTCTGAAACAATCGAGGGACCCCACCTCCACCATGTTACGCGGCAATTGGTTCCACAAATCAACAACCCCGTTACTGAACCAGTATTTACCCAAGTCTTCCTTAAATCTAAACTTATCCAATTTATACCCATTGTTTCGTGTTCTGTCGTGTGGTGATGCTTTTAATACCCTATTAATATCCCCTTTGTTATGTCCATTCATCCACTTATAAACCTCTTTCATTAGTGTAAACCGGGCCATAGAGGGGCCGTTTTGCTTTTTTGGACGGCCCCTCTATGGCCCGGGTGTTTTTCGTTACATTAGGCTTTGGCTCCTCTATGGCTCGGGTGTTTTTCGTTACATTAGGCTTTGGCCCCTCTATGGTCCGGGTGTTTTTCGTTACATTAGGCTTTGGCCCCTTTATGGCCCGGGTGTTTTTTGTTACATTAGGCTTTGGCCCCTCTATGGCCCGGGTGTTTTTCGTTACATTAGGCTTTGGCCCCTCTATGGCCCGGGTGTTTTTCGTTACATTAGGCTTTGGCCCCTCTATGGCCCGGGTGTTTTTCGTTACATTACGCTTTGGCCCCTCTATGGCCCGGGTGATTTTCGTTACATTTGGCGACGGTCTTTCATAGGCCCGGGTGATTTTCGTTACCCCGGCGACCCTTGCACAGACATCGCTAATGGTCAATGACGTCACGCAGTCTTCATCTTCCCTGAATAAGCCCATTTTCTGTTGTATTTATTCCCAACCCATACTTATCTAGAAGTTATATATTTATAGTGTCTTGCCAAGGATCGTTTATTGAGCATAGAAATGGATGAAATCCACTATCTCCTATTCGTATGAAACAAGTGGTAGTTGCACAGAGTATGAACCATCATGTTTCTTGGGGGTTCACCCCTGTTCACCCCCTGTTACCAACCAGTGTTTACCCAGTTCTTTTTCCTAAATTTGAAACTTATCCAATTTATACCCCCAAGGTTTCGTGTTCTGTCTCGTGTTTATAGTATTTATTAATATCCCTCTTTACTATTACCATTCAGTCACACCTCTATCATGTCACCCCTATTTCTTCTTCGTCTATCTAGAGAATGTAATTTAAGCTTTGTCCATCTTTCTTCAAGGATCGTTTATTGAGCATAGGGCAAATAAAAATGAAAACCCCTATCAGTCATTTATATGAAAAAACAGGGCCCTGGGCATTGGCGATTTCAATGCAAGTTCAGTAGTAATCCAATATTGTCCCTAACCGTATACACGTCTCACATTCGCTCAAAACATACCTCCCACACCTTACTGCAGCATATAACAAATCAAAAATACTCATTCAGTAAAAGCAAGCCTCTCATGTTTTTTAAATAAGGCCTTCCGCATTTGCCTTCTTTTGTGACATCATTATCCCTAATGCGGTGCGAGGCGCCAACGTGGTAAATGCGGACCCTAGGAGGTTCACACATAAGTGTGAACTCTTAATCACTCTCAATACCTCAACTGTAGTCTGTAACATCATAGGCGATATTCAGCTACATTGGCTCGTATTTTCGCTCATTGCTTATATTTTCCGTTATTCATAAATCCTATCAAACCATCCTAACCTAACTTATTATATATAACAAACAAATACATTCTACAGACCAGTTATTGTTGTTGTTTAGTGACATCGTGAAAAGCGACCTCAGGTATAGGGATAAGGTATTGCTGGCCATTAGCACATAGGGGTCAAGGTATTACAGCACCTGACTGGTCAACTATGTATGACGTCACCAGATTACCAATGCGCCCTTTGGCATCCTACTGGTATGTGTATTTAATGTTATTATTCAAAAATGACTAGACTATCCATCCCCTAAGTAACCTAATCAGAGGTTTAAGAATATACATTGTATAGGTTTCTATTATTTTATTGGTAATAAAGTTTACATTCTAGTCTTAACAGTAAAATTGTAATGGGGAACAAGCATGATATTTAAGACTTAGATCATAGCAATCCCAGATCCTGGTGATTTTTTGTGAGACCAGTTTCTCTTCCACATCATATCTGGAACAATGAATAAAAACCATATAAGCAACACATAATAATAATAATAATAATAATAAATCAGCAATAATATGAAAGACGATATATGGCAAACATCTAGAAATATACTTACAGCTCAGTAATATGAGGAGTCATCACACAGCGATAGACATTTATCCTGTCCATCTATGCAAAATGTCTTTTTGCAGTTAGGCATTGCAAAATTAGAATATGCAAATTGGATTATCTTCCTATCATTCATATTATATTCCCCATATTCAAATAAAGTTTCGAATTTATGTAGTGTAGCTCTCAAGTTAAGGTTGCATAATTGATAGACGAAAAACATGGCATAGGCTCCACAATAATAGGAGTCCATACTCTGAATGCGTTTTGTGAACATGTATACTCTATAATCTTCAAAATAAGAGAGGAATTCCTGCAAATAACGTGAATGGAATTCCATCTTCAGCCCAAAACTGTCCAACAGGGCGATAATGGCTCCTGAAGGTTTATTGTGTACATATACAGTCATCCAATGACCCATCATCGTTGCAGGGGATTTCTCATCTAAAGTATTTAAAATAAATACCACTGACTCTTTATTTAATTTCTTGAAGATTCTCCGTACATCATTCGCTAAATAACATCCGATATATATGGCTTCTTCCCCTAAATATATATTTTTCAACCCGTTGTTTATTTCTAAACAATACATGTTTCTTAGGCTCTCGTTTCACAAATAATACGTCGGTCAGCATTAATTTTCATAACCCCAGTAGTAGGACCAAACAGCAGTATAACTTTATTTCCCACTATAGCTGTATTAAATTCCAATGTAATTCTTAAATTCCCTGTCGCTTCCAAGGAAACTGTATCCTTTATTTCTTCTGGTAATAAATTAAAGACCAGCAGAGTTTGTCCTTTAACGAACGATTCGTAGGACAAAATATTATCTACATTAAATCCTACAGCATTCAGGACCGTATAATATAATTTCGAACATTTATGGGGGAAATCACACGCGATATTAAATAAACTCGTGCCGTTCACCGAGATATATACGTTGATCAAGGCGGAATTGTTGAAATATAATGGGTTTAAGGTATAATCTCCAGAAATGGCTTCCATATCAATAATGGCCATGTATAATTTCTCAGGGATCACTCCACCCCAAGGTTGGTCCATAGTTAATGATTTTTGGCCCTGACCTAGAATATAGGTTTTAAATAGGGTTTTATCAAATATATACGTTACTGCTCCATTATTTTGGGCGAGTGCTCTGTTAATAGCTAGTAGTCCAGAAGGGAATGGGGTTGATTGATGATTGATGAAGATTAAGCCACCCAAAAGGTGGCACGGGCATGAATAGCCCGTAAGTGGTGGCCCTTTGGAGCCATTACCAGTATCAATAGATGATACTGGAGATCTGTGGAGGTGCTACTGCACCCTGCGTGACGGGAGATGTCTCCCGTGGAATGGGGTTAATCTATCGATCCATAAGCGGGCCATATTTATATTATATTTATAATTAGCAGTTGCTGTATCACTGCCAATAACTCATTTATCACTATTTAACTCCAAACGTATTCTTACATCTACGTTATCCAGTAAATATTCGCTAATAGATGCAATATCCAGCAGTAATTTAAAACACGTATAAATGCCCTGTTCTTTCATATTAGCCATTTTCTCATCCTGATCTATCGTGGTCGTAGCAAAATACTGCGTATCAATTTTATTGGGTATCGTTAGCGCCTCTTCTTTATAAAAATGCGCTAGATGCTTAAAACCATCAATTTTACTTCTGGAAAGAGTCGTTAGCAGCTTTATATACGCCCAATAAGAAAATAAAGAATTACTTTCAACTACTTGTTCGTTGAAATACACCACCACTGTTTTAAAAAGTGTTTGTGATAATCCATTGGCTACAGTCACTTTTTTGCCCGAATCTATTGCGGCGTCAGCTTCTGTTAATTCTATGCCCACTTCTAGGGCTTGTGATGACATATCCAGGAAATGACCAGGAATGCCAGGGATTCTAAATTCGATATACGAGTCCTTAAATTTATTAATTCCTAAATTAACAGGTAAAATATCAATATTTTTCCTGCTGGCTATAGTGGACTCAATCATACGTGCTGAATTAAGTTTGGGAAATCCATCTGTTACAGCCACTGTGTAACTTTCCAAAGGGGATTGCAGCCCTGCTCCTAGTGGAGTAGTAGTATTCATGCTGGATGCTATGAAAGGAATGAATTGCAATTTATGCAAACACGTCATTATATCTCTTATTCTTCTTATTCTGTTTTGTGAAACTGCGAATAAGTGCTAATTTGGTGGCCTTAGCCTTTCTCTTAGACTTTTTCCGCCTTTTACCACCACCTAAAATCTGACGCCCTACTCCCTTCAATGATTCGATCCCATGCTTCTTCATTGACTTTTTAAAGGAATGTTCGCCTGTTTGCATGTCTTGCAATACATTCTGACCCATACTTAAGACGGCAGGAGCGAGGGTTCTCATTAAAAATGGCGCTGCTTTACGGGCTAAACCAGTGAGGAAACTGAACATACCACCTCCTCTTATATGACTCCTACTGAATATTCTAATATCACTCAGCCCACCTCCTTTATATGAGGCAGGTGGGTTAATTAAGAATAATATTTCGTCTACAGACGGAGGGATGAAATTGACGCTCATTTTGTAGCTTGCAGATGAGTAATGAGGCTCAGAACTGTAATGTCCTTATTATATAGACCCAATTCGGGGTCGTATATGTAAAACAGCTGTCGTGCTTCCGCGTTTATCGAAATAAATAGGGGTCCCATTAGGATCTGTTACTGCAATACTTATACTATCCAGTACATTTGTATTTAGAGGTTTATATAGTTTCCTATTCGTGCTTTCACCGCCCTGCAAAGACACTACGTCCAATATATTCACTAATAAATTTCCGTACATCGTGGGTGCAATTTTATCACAATAAACACACAAGTAATCCATCATGCCCCTGGGTTGTGGAGGGTAGGGGCACGTGTCTGATATGGGTGTTTCATCCAAATGATTCTTGTGTACGTATATATCATATTTTTTATGCTGTTCAGTTCCTAAAACCTTGCCAATACTCGCCCCAAAAGATAGGGAAATCCTGCATATTGCTCGATTATCGTCATAATACAATACATTCTCATCGCTGCTCGCGGTATTGAACTTTACTCTATTGGAAATCGATCCATATTTAATATATGCATCTGCATATCTTGGGAAATGCGTCTTATAGACATCAGACACAAAACTCAAATCGTTCTGTGAAAATATATGGGTAATTTCATTATTGATGGCGTATATAATTTCCTTTATGCCACCAGCTAAAATATTAGTTTTCGGTAGAAATTTGGAATGTTTGTAACTAATTCCTTTAACATCTAGGTACATAATTCTCACGCGGATATAACTTTCCAGATCATCCAATCTTATTATGTAATATGACGAAGGCAATAATA
Organism: Procambarus clarkii; assembly: GCF_040958095.1. Lineage (NCBI taxonomy): Eukaryota > Metazoa > Arthropoda > Malacostraca > Decapoda > Cambaridae > Procambarus > Procambarus clarkii. The sequence goes on from NC_091161.1 coordinate 41,272,783, forward strand.
TATTCTGGAGACACATTTCGTAGGAACGTCTAGAATCCAGCACGAGTTGATTATACAGTCTGTTTTCAAAAGCACTAGGTACATTATTAGGAAATAAATCTGTATTAGAAACACTAGTAGCGTAAATAACGTGGGAATCCATTGCTGGACTATGAATGAATAAACTAAAAACAAAACAGAACATCTATTTATACACTCACCTTTAGTAAGCTAGCCAAGTTGCTCCTCCACCAACTTTAGGGCGTTTAGTTTCTCCAGCAGCTGTAGTAGGAGCATACACCCGTTTTCTTCTTAGTACCACGTCATCATTAAATACTTGTTTACGAGATTCTGTATTCCTAAACATTTCTCGTGGAGTTGAGGTTAAAGAGATGAATAATTTAACCAGCGGTAATTTTTCTCGTGGGAATACAGAGCGGTGAATTGTCATTTTAGTTAAAATATCATCAATTATGTTTATTCCAGTCACCGGCATTTGCAGATTCCCATTGACGTCCCATTGCACCATCTTTCTTTCATCAAAATAATTCAACAGCGAAGTAGCATAATCATGATCTTTAGCTTTCAATTTTAAATGTACCAAATGTACTATTGAAGGATTAGCTCGTACTGAAACTGGTGCTACTGGAGTACTTGCTGCCTGTGTTGGAGCTACTGATGGCGCCACTTCTACTTTTTTAACTACTGGTAGTTTAGCAGGTCCCTCATCGATGGATTTACGAGGTACTAGATAATATTCTTTCATTTTTTATTTATTAAATAGCCTGGAAATTAAACTAGCAGCTATGGGTAATAATATACCGAGGATACTGCCTCCTTTACGAGTCAATAAAATACGCTTTTTGTTCGAAATTGAGGGTTTCTTGCAAGCCAGCGAATGCAAGGTTATCTTGAGATGCAACGTGTGTCTGTATTTCTTCAATTTAACTATAACTTTCTTCTTAACCGGAAGCCTATTTTTCAGAAAATTGTTGAAAATCTCTGACAAGCAATGAATATGTGGTTTTTTGAACTGAGCAATCAATTTTTTCCTGGCTGAGGAATTAAGGTTGCTCAGCAAGGTCACCAACTCTCTGTACTTGTATACTAATGGCTTCTTCATATCTTCAACAAATCATCAGCACCAATCCACTGATCAAATGAAGAGTCGTAGCCTTCGTACCTCACTTTATACTGTAATTTATTATTTGGTAATGTACGTTTACGTAGGACCTTCTCAATATTAAATGCAACTGGTAAATGGGTTAGGGTTAATTCTTCCTTATAAAATCCTCCGTCAATAGGCTTGTTATTCAAATCTTGTAAAAAATATAATGGGATAGGCTGACTTTTCTATACGAATAATTCTGAAAATTTCTTCTGTGTTTTGTCTAGCAAAACCTTTCTTGAATGTCGAAATTCTGTTGGAGAGAGCAATGCGAACTGTGTCCCCGACAGCTAGTAGAGAACCAAGACCTGCTTTAGGTTTGTCCTTACTTTTATACATGAGATTGAACTGTTTCTTTATATCTTGTGGACGAGATAAAGCATGGACGTCAACTGGAGTCCTACCACCTAACCCTCGGTGGGGTGTTGTGTTATAAGCCTTTATGATATCAGGCAATATGGGCAGATATCTCGAGGTATTGTGCGCAGTCATATATTTATAAATCTTAGTTTTCATGGTACGTATAAAGCGTTCAGCGATGGCGGCTTTTGTTTCTTGAGAAAATACGCTATACAGTTTAATATTTTTAGCTGCAAGCATTCGTTGCATATGAGAATTATAAAATTCACCTCCTCGATCTGTATTTATTTTACGTATTCCTTGGAAATATGAGGAATCCAATATATTTTTCAGAGCTTTACTCACAGTCTGTCCATCTTTGCGTTTCAGAGGTGCGACTTGCGCATACCGTGAAAAAATATCGACACAGACGAGAATGTATTTAATATCATCATTGTGTTTAGCTATTAATCCCATTTCTGCTAAATCACAAGCTAAATATATACGGGGTTTAGGACTCGGTACCTTTCTTCGTTGGAATTTGCGAGGTTTTAATGCGTGCAAAGTGTAAGCTTTAGACGATTTCAAGTATTCTTTCACATTTGACAAAGTAATATCTGGCTTTAGGGTTTTAGCTGCTTTATACAATCTATTGACCCCCCCTAACCCTCCTGAGGATGCGGGGTTATAATAAATTTTATCTAGTACGTGCTCCATCTTCTAATATAGTGATATCGGATTGTATGGTTTTAGTTGTTTTATACATCCGATATACCAACCCCCCTAACCTCCCCTTGTGGTTGTTGTTGTTGTTGTTGTGGGGAACACATCCTATACACCCAACCCCCCTAACCTCCCCTTGTGGTTGTTGTTTAGTACGTTCACCATTGGTAAACAATTTCGTATGGTTGCTCACCAACAATATTGCTACGGAAGGTAATGCGTTCAGGGGTTTTCACTCCTAAATCCACCAATAAATATCCATAAGGTTTACTGATGGCTTTCTTGTAGATATCCAAAAGCTTTTTAGAATCTTGTTTTCCAAATAACTGCCGCCCTAAAGTCTCAATTTGAGCTAAATCTCTAGATTTCACTAATATGAAATGGGAGGCGTTTAAACTTATACTTCTAGCATATTTCCCAGAGAAAAATATATTTTGGGTAATTAATATACACGAAATAGCGAGATGTCTGCCTTTAGTGAAGATATCAGACAATTTTGGAATTAGCAGATTCGATGAACAAGTCATCGATAATAATTAAAATAGGCGAATCATCTGTACGTTCATCTAAAGGGTTAATAATTTCAGAATGAGCTATTATTTTCTTGTTAATTACTGGATCGTCTAGCAATGCTCTGTAACTGCCGCCGCATATAATAATACTGGAGAATTTCAGATGGTATTTTTGTACGAGTTTAGTGCACAAATAAGATTTTCCGCCATTGGAAAATCCTGCAATGATTATTCTGCTAGGTTCATTGAAAATATCGAGTTGTTCTTCAGTGATAGGTGAACTATCCATGACTCGTGTTGGGTTTGAACTGACGTAAGTATGATAAGGACATTATATTTAAACATGGGAGGTTTCATAAAAACATCAAAGTATACATTTCATAATTTTTTTTTTTTGCATAGAACATTTTCAAAACATAGGTTAGGGGGGCACGGTTTTATGAAAACATCAAAGTATACATTTCACAAACTTTTATTTTTTATATACAACAGAACATTTTCAACATAGATATACAACAGAACATTTTCAACATAGATATACAACAGAACATTTTCAACATAGATATACAACAGAACATTTTCAACATAGATATACAACAGAACATTTTCAACATAGGTTAAGGGAGATTGCATTTTCAGAACATCAGTGATGAGTCAGGGGCCCCGCAATTTTTCAAACATCAATGACAGGTTAGGGGAGGCAGCAATTTTCAAACATCAATGACAGGTTAGGGGAGGTTGCAATGTCCCATCACCAATTTCTTCAGTCACTAATTGTGAGGATATGTCTTGTTCACCAGTGCATCGCGTTTTCCCCACATATTGAATATGGGATGGAATCCACGTCTTGCAGGACGTGCAGCAGCAGCAGGTGCAGGTACATCCTCCTCCTCATTCTCTTCTTCATTAATTTGTGCTCGAGGTATATCAGGGTATCCAATCGCCAAAGACTGTGTAGGACTCGGTACATAACGTTTATCGTCAAAGGCTGACAATCCACGTTTTGTAGTGAGACAGGTACACATACGGCCTTTAACATTCCTAATAGATCTGGATTGGAACCTCTGCCCAATATTTAACTCTAAAGCACTTTGGAAAGCTGCATGAGTGAGTTTAGACTGATGATAAGTGGGAATTCCTTTACAACGACAGATCTGACCCTGATCTTGAGTGAGAATTGAGTACATTTTAGGCTTCAATGCGATGAGTTCCTTGATAATTTTGGCTCCAACTTCCGATTTTAACAAACCCAGTTGACCTTTGCGAGAGTCATCGAAATAGGGATTTTCAGGAGGGAAATTGCTGAAATCCATATGCTGAGATAAAGGCAGTTTATTTAATTCCTCAAAAGCATTTGGACAGGTCAATTAAATCAAATACGAATCTGTATCCGTATACAGCAATCTAGCTTTGTCTCCATAATGAACTTTGACCGTATTGTACCAAAAATCATATAGGATCCTCTTAGCTATTTGCAGGATCTGGAACCCCAAATAGGTTGGTGTATTGACTTTAAGTGTTTGTTTCTTAACTGTGCAAATGACTGTCTTCACTTAACAAAATGCTCCGTTTGAAGAACGGATTGCATGCAAGCTTTTGGACTTTGTCTCCAGATGTAACTAAATAATGCTAATCACAATATTTACTCACATTTGTCAAACTCTTGCCGTAAATTGCATTAGATACCAGCTTGAAAGCTTTACCCTTAATGGCGCAACGTGTATTCGAACGATCACAAGCATTTGTTTCGACAAATTCCTTAAGGTACTTGCTTTGTCGGAATTCATAAACTGCATTTACCTTAGCTACTTCCAAACCCAATTTCATCAGCATCTGAAGCAAATCTAAACTCACCAAGTAATCTTTTTGGGGGAGATGTGAGGCAATTAATTTATTGTTTTTCTTGGGGAGTTTGCGATCTTCGGTATTTAAAATGCGTTTGCTATAATCGGACAGAAGATCAGTTGAAATATTAGCATGTGACAGGGTTAAAGGCAAATCATCGGTGTATCGAGCCACCTCAGGTGCGACATGCTTGGTATCACACATGACCCAATACCCTTTATCCCCATCACAAGCAATATTTTCCAATCCCTGTTGGAGCCAATCATCACATTCGGCAGCAGATAATTTACGGATCCCGCCTTGAGGAAGCAGTTCTGTCATACAGGTGGCGTATAAGCCATTAAAATCTAAATAAAGAATATATTTATAAGTGCTAGAAGGATCAGCACCCGTATGCTCATTTTGTACACTTGTGTGTTGCCGCACAACAGAGGTAAATCCGCCTCTTAGATTTCTGCGCAATACATCGTACAAATGGGGATCAGAAATAGAGTCCAAGACAACTTGACTCTTAAACAAGAATGCGTCCCATGCAAAACTAGATAACGAGACATAGTGAGTGATGTCTAACTTGTACAGCTCAAGCATGGTCTTGCGCCATACAGTAAACACATCACACAATAATCCAGTATCTACTTTTAAATAGACCTTCAAGTAATCCCCAATGGTCTTGCATTCCGCTAATCTGAAGACTTCTTTAGCCTGTGTATAATCGGTCTTGCTTATGGCCTCGTGTTTTAAACTATTGAAAAAGGCTTCGGGAGGAGGAAGAGCCGGTTCATTTAATTTCTCCAAAGATGAAATATAATCATAACAGAAGACCTGTTTGCCTGTCTTTAATAAATGATGGGCAGCTACAGGGACGTCATCTAGCATAACTGAGGTGTAAGTGGTGGGTTTACCTTCCTTAATATGTTCTTTACCTAGTTTTTCCAGCCCACCATTTAGTAAAGCCAGACTATCCATAAACCGAAGTTTACCGATATCCCAGCAAACACAAATCATCTACACAACGTTCGCCTATCTCTTGCCATAGGTGTGGGAATGATTTGCATTGAGAATGGTGCAGGAGAGCCTTTGAGAAACTTTTACTCAAAAAATCCAAACACAAAGGTTTAATTATAAATTGTTTTTCTACAATTATTTTCTTCCAAATGTAAAACAAATAGTTTTTACATGTTTAAATATAAAATTTATGGTGTTTTTTTGTAAAATTCATTAATAAATTGTGAATGATATATATTGGCTGAGTGAAACCTTTATAATCCATTTAGTTATAATTTGAACAGAAAAAAGTATTTTTCCAAATTTTCTAAAAATTGCTCTTTTTAACACAATTTGACTCCTTATACATTCCACTAAACACTATATCATGTTTAAATATATAATTTATGTATTATTCTCTAAAATAATTTATATAAATTATATAAGTTGCTGGAAAGTGGTGTTAAGGATTTTGAAAACATTTTGTTGTGTTAATATGTTCTTATTAACTATGTCTCAAGTTCACAGTTTATCAAACAAGAATATTAACATTCGTCAACTCTTAAAATCTTATATGTTATCTTGCTGGTGCAAAAAAGGGTGAATCTTTAGGAACAGCTATAGTATCTATATATCACAAATGGTGTTTTCCCTAACTCAAACAATGTAGGGTTTATTATTCTACACATATTTCTAATGACTCTTAGATGTTTACATTCTCTGAAGTATAATTGTGAAGGCTGTGTCCATCACTCTCAACACAGATTCTTAAACTCGTCTCTGCAGGTTCAACTATATAATTAGTTTCCATTTTGAATTTCCATGGACATTTGTATCCAAAATGAAACCAATGTGGTTTCCTTCAGCGCCTTCAGCCAGCACATTTGCTCATTCATTTCCACAGATTCCAACAAGGTAGGGGATTTACAGAAATTTGTATATTCATATTGTTATATATTAAAAATATGAATGCAGTTCAATATGATAAGACAAATACATGAGTTTATGATAAATTCGTTTTCTGTGATATACCATTGATATGCTCTTTTTTTCTTTAAACGGCAGACTAAACTAAAGTGCTCACATCAACAGATTTGATGTATAAATGGTCAACGCTCAACAGAGTTAGTATAAATGTATTAGTATAAATCTTACTTGTCTCATTGTTAATTCACATTCAATGTCAACTTGTGGTTTTGATGTGGCACGTTTGGCCAAGACACCCCACCCCATTATGCACCCCATACCCATCTTGTGGGCGGTTGTGGAAAGGGTTACAGAGGCACATAATGGGCTCAGGGACTGAACCCCACAATTCATTTAGCTAAGCAAGTTACAATCTTGATGAGCTAGTTACAAAATTCAATATAAGTCATCACATCAACAATGGGTTCGAGATCGACCTCAAGTACAGGTTCTAAATTAAGCAACTGACATATGTGGAGAGCTAGTATCAAAATTTATATGTTTGTCCTGCACACCGTCCCCCATCCAGTGGGCAGCGGTGGATAGGTTACAATCACTTAGTTGTTATCTACAGTTAGCAAACTGGGGATATTTGGCTAAAATTTCTGGTAGCAGATCATTTTGAATGAAATATTGACACATCGCTGGAACATTGGTTATAGAATTGTCTCTAAATTCATGTATCTTTTCGCACTCCATCACATAGTGACGGAGGGTGTGCGAATAATTTTGTTGACACAGTTTACATTTGGTCAGGTCTACATCAGCAGATAATGAGAATTCCCAGAGATACTTGTAACCGAGTCTAAGCCGAGCAGTAGTAACATCTAGAAGTCTGCTGATTTTATTGGATGATCCATAGATGTGTGGCTCCTCTTGTATGATATGTATGATAGATGGAATTACTAGTTCCAGTTTCTAGGCAGGCGATGAGTACTCACAATAACCTTAATTAAGCGTCAAAACAAAAATGTGTATACTCTTTTTACTCTCCTGACCTTAGTTCTCGAGCTATGTATTTCATTTTGGTACCAACGTGTTCGCAATAACATTCTCTAGAAGAAAATCAGCAAAAACGGTCACCAAAAGTTATATGAATACCAGCACCCAATAAATACCTACGTAGATGACTCGCCGTGAGTGCCCAAGAGCAACAAAATGTTTTTACTCTTGGGATTGTTATCACTTCCACACTTGTCCTACAGCGTTAATTTTGGTATCAATGTACTCGCAATGAAATTCCCAACACGGTGATATGAATATAAACGTAGAATAATGGTCGCTGCCCACCCGCAAGAGTGTGGGAAGTGGCGGAACTGTTACCCAGTATTGGTGACAAGACGACACATGGGCGATACAGTGCTTTGAAAGTTTATAATTATATCACTGTCCTGACATTATTATTGTATGTACGTCATTCATTTTTGTGCCAATGTTTTCGCAATAGAATGTTCTATGAGCCCGTAGGTAAAAAAGAGCAACAAAGCGTAAGATAGAATAGCACCATATATAAAACAACGCTGGTACATATCAGTGAGCGTCAAACACACACGAAATGTGTGTGTTTGATGGTGGTCAAACGATGTTTGATGTGTTTGATCAGGTGATGTCCTGATCCGCATAATTAATAATAAGTATAATAATAATATAAGTATAATAATAGTATAATAAGAGCAAAGCGTTCCTATTACGAGAATAGATTCAAAGAAGCAAAAGGCAACATAAAAAGCACATGGAGAGCCATCTCTACCATCCTAGGAGCTAAACAACATTCACATAATAAGATAAAAATCTCCAAGGATGGTTATACACCTGCAACAGATCTTGAAACAGCAACTGAATTTAATAGCTTCTTTTCATCGTTTGGTGCTCACCTTGCCCGAAAAATCCCAGAGACTCAGACATATGTTACCACATATCTTTCACGCAGCTATCCAAACTCTCTTCTCCTCTCTCCGGTCAGCCCTACAGATGTTGTGTCCATCATTCACTCGCTAAAAACCAAAGCTGGGAACATTAGTGAAATACCATCGATGGTACACAGGCGTGCCACCCATGCCCTTGCACCATCCATAGCACTGCTGTTCAACAAATCCCTAGAGTGTCATACCTTCCCTGATATCCTTAAAAAAGCAAGAGTAACGCCAGTTCATAAAGGAGGTAACACGGCAGACATAAATAATTACAGACCCATATCGAATCTACCTATATTATCAAAATTATTTTTTTTTTTTTTACAAACAGCTCTACTCCAATCTTGTAAAATTCAATATACTAAGTCCCTGTCAGTTTGGCTTCCGCTCCCAAAAGAGTACCAATGATGCTATTGTTAGTCTGCTTGACTTAATCTTCTCAGCCCTTGACAAAAGTGAGTTTCCAATTGAACTCTTCATCGGCCTGAGAAAGGCCTTTGATACTGTTAACCATAACTACCTCTTACTTAAATTCCACCATTATGGAATCCGTGGCCTTGCCCTAAACTATATCCGATCCTATCTTAGTAACAGACACCAATATGAAGCCATCAATGATATAACCTCTCCCACTCTACCACTTAATTACCGTAAAGGTGCCACAGAGCAGCATCCTAGGACCCTCCTGTTTCTTATATACATCAATGATCTCCCTAATGTCTCTAACATACTTAAACCTATATTGTTGGCTGATGATACTACTCATCTACTCTGACCCCAACCCACTCCTGTTAAATAATGTTGTAAACAATTAATTAAAAAAAGTCTACTTGTGGATGTCAACCAACAAACCTCACACAAAACATAGAAAAGACCTACTATATCTTATTTGGAAACAAATCAACAAATGCAATTCAGCTTCAGATAGATAATGTAAACATTAGCAATAAAAATGATGGAAAGTTTCTTAGCCTATACTTAGACAAGAGACTCAACTTCCGCACCCATATACAACACATAACTAAAAAGGTTTCTAAAACAGTTGGTATACTGTTTAAGATCAGATATTATGTACCCTACTCTGCTCTCCTCTCACTCTATTATGCACTTATCTATCCCTATCATTCTTATGGCGTTTGTGCTTGGGGTTCAACCTCTGCAAACTACCTCAAGCCCATCATCATCCAGTAAAAATCTGCTATCAGGACAATAAATAACTCTACCTTCAGACAACACACAGCTCCCTTGTTCAAATCCTTAAACATGCTAAACAAATTCACTCCATACATTCTCCTGTGTAAATTACGTTTATAAAGCCCTTTTTCTAACTGCAAACCCTGTTCTGAAACTCTTCCTGGACAGATGTAATAGAACACATGGCCACGTCCCCACCAGACATAAATATCTCTTTGATATCCCCAGAGTCAAACTTAATCTATGTAAACACTCTATGTAAATAAAGGGACCTAGTCTATGGAACTCACTCCCTTATAATGATTTGAAAAGCTGTCCAACTTCTGCCATATTCAAAAATAAAACCAAAAAGTACCTGTAGTACTTTTTAAGTACGAGGGAGTAATGCGCAAAGCGTCCCTCACCTGTGACGTCACAGCGTCACCTGACGCCATATCAACACATCGGCCATTTTGTCGTCAGTTCAGTCATGGCGAGGACTAACCCTTCATGCAAACTGCACCTACTATCAAGAAGAAGAAGATTTTGTGTTCCACCGATAGTATTATCGTAAGTAAGCACTTATATTTTATATTTTATTAAATTAATTGATTCTATTTTTCTGTAATAAAGGTCCAAAGGGTTGTTAAGGAACAAGGGTGTAGCGATACCGACGCTCAGTGCGCTCAACTCACACCAAAGTATCACCTGTGTAGCTTCTGTAATTAGTGTTAATTAGTTATGCTATAAGATAATGAAGCGAGTATAAGATTAACTCGCTACAAGGGTACTGTGTTGGGAGGTGAGGGCTGTTACTGGTGTCTGTGGGGATGTGAGGACTTGTACCAACCACTATCACCACCAGTACCTTGTCTTGCATCCTGCTTAGTATTCCTATTGAGATATGAAGTATTATTGCATTCATATAATTATTCATTCATTGTCATTACTATTTTTATGGGCTATGTTCTGTTACCCTAATGCTTTTTACCCCTGGGCATGTCCATTTACTCTCCAGCCCTTCACAAGCCACTGCTGCACCCCCTCCATGCCCATACTTACTGTGCTTATTCTTACAGGACTGCACTGCATTATGTGGTGCTCACTGCCTGGACACCTTGATACATGCATTATAGGGTTCTGGTAGTTGTTCTACTCACCAAGCCCTTCCAAGGCCAGGCTTGACATGTGAGAGCTTGGTCCAACAGGCTGTTGCTTGGACAGGCCCCTCAGGCCCACATATCCACCACAGCCTTGTTTGTCCGGCACTTCAAAATCAAATGTTTATTTACGTAAGGTACATACATATTTTTAGGTAAGGTACTCTTTATTTGGGTAAATTTATCTTCGTAGTATTTAGCTTTGGCTCGTCTAATTATCTTGGATAGCAATAACGAGTAATTCTTTGAGAATTCTTTGGAGACAATTCCTAACCTATACTTCTCCCAACCTATACTTCTTCTCAAGGTCATCTTCACTTCTTGAAGATGTTCAGGTTTTCTCTTGAAGATGTCGACGGTTGTTCCAGCAATACTGTATTTCTTTTATTGCTGAAAACCTGTTTTCAGCCATAAAAAAATAATCCTGAATCCAGAAAAAAATCCCTTTTGTATCGTCTGGAAATTTTCAAATATTGCTGATCAAACCTGAGTCTAAATTATTTGTATATATTATGAATTACAGAGGTCCCAGGACAGGGTTTTTTGGCACTCCACTTACATTTTCCCACTCTGACTTAACCCCCATTTATACAAACTCAGTCTTATCTTTTAGCTAATAATTTATTGTACACACCATACTCAGCCTGTGTAGGGTAGTTTATTGTGCATGTGTAGTATATATATTTGTGTAGTATATTTGGTATATTTAATGCCTCTAACCTCTCCTCATAGTTCTTGTCCTTCAGTTCTGGGAGCCACTTAGTAGCATGTCTTTGCACCTTTTCCAGTTTGTTTATGTGCTTCTTAAGATATGGGCACCATACAACCGCTGCATATTCCAACTTTGGTCTAACAAAAGTCGTGAACAATTTCTTGAGTATTTCGCCATCCATGCATTTAAAAGCTCTGAATATTATCCTTTACCTGCAATTGGTTGTTGCTGTATTTATAGAATATGATTTGTTCTACTTTACATTTGTTTGTTCCTTTTTTTCAAAATTTCTTTCTGCCTCTCTCCTCACTGCCGTGTAGTTGTTTCTCTTTGTATTACTGGTATGTTTGGGGGTTTGGCCTCTTCGTATATTGATTCCATTTTTGTGTCTTTTGGTCTCTGTCCGTCTTGAAATTTCAGTTGAACAAATCCTGTTTCCTAGTTCTGCATCTTTGTTTTGGTATAAATGTTTTTGTTCCTTTATCATATATTTCACAAAATTGACATACTGTGCATTAATTCATCTCAATTACTTCCTTTCCTAACAGCAAGCCTTTCCAGTAAAATTCTTTGAATTCTTTTCTGACTTCTGGCCTAATGTTTGTTTTATCCTAGTGTGTATGATGCCTAGCGTGTGTCTGGTGCCTGTTGTGTTAAACCGAAGATAAATGCATAAGTATAGGTCAGTAATTTCTCCAGCTTTGAAAGGGGCTTTCATTATGCAGCAGTATTCCACTCTAGAGAGCACTAGCGTCTTGAAAACTATCATCATCGGTATAGCATCTCTAGTGTGAAAAGTTCTTGTTATCTATCCTGTCATTTTTCTTGCAGTTGTGACGGCTACTTTATTGTGTTCTTTAAATGTAAGGCCTTCTGACATCAGTACACCCAAATCCTTTACGTTGCTTTTCCGTTCAATGTTATGATTTGACTGAGTTTTGTAAGTGGTTTCCGTTTTTATATTTTTTATTTTTTCCGTAGCGCATGAGCTGAAACTTATGTTCGTTAATCACCATGTTATTTTCTGTAGCCCATAGAAAGACCTGATTTACATCTGATTGGAGGTTTGCCGTGTCCTCTATGTTGCCTACTCTCGTGAAGATTCTAGTGTCATCTGCAAAGGATGATCAAGTACTATAGGTTGTGTCCTTGTCTATGTCCGATATGAGGATGAGAAAAAGTATTGGAGCAAGCACAGTACGCTTGGGGACTGAGCTCTTTACGGTTGATGGTCCAGATTTTATTTTGTTGACTACTACACATTGGGTTCTATTAGTCAGGAAGTTGTATATCCATCTGCCTATTTTTCCGGTAATTCCTTTTGAACGCATTTTATGTGCAATAACACAATGGTCACATTTGTCAAAGGCTTTTTTTTGTCAAAGCGTTTTGTTTGTCTTCCATGGCATCTAGTGCCATGTCAGAGTGGTCCAGCAACTGTGATAGGCAAGAGCGCCCTGTTCTGAAACCATGTTGTCTGGGGTTATGGAGATGCTGTGATTCCATGTATTTTGTGATCTTACTTCTTAGCATTCTCTCAAAGATTTTTATGATGTGCGATGTTAGTGCTATCGGTCTGTAGTTTTTTGCCTCTGCCTTATTTCCTCCTTTATGGGGCGGTGCTATCTCTGCGGTTTTTAGTATGTCAGGGACAATGCCAGTATCTTGGCTTTGTCTCCAAAGAATGTGAAGGGCCTGCGATAACGTTTTTTACAGTTCTTGATGAATATAGAGTTCCAAGAGTCAGGGCCTGGTGCAGAGTGCATAGGCATACTGTCTATGGCTTCTTCAAAATCCAGTGGGGATAGGATCACATCTGATTTATGATTTGATGTTGGTATCATATCCATGAAAAATTCATTTGGGTTATCAATCAGATGGATGGAGAGCTACACTCGTGGTGTCCCATTTTCCCAGCACTCTTTGTCATATAATGCTTTGAAACTTTTGACGGATTTGGCCTCCACCACCTTCTCACCTAACATGTTCCAACCGTTTACCATTCTGTTTGCAAAAGTGAATTGTCTTACATTTCTTCGGCATCTTTGTTTAGTTCGTTTAAATCTATAACCTCTTGTTCTTGAAATTCCAGGTCTCGGGAAATCTTCCCTATCAAGTTTATCAATTCCTGTTACTGTTTTGTACGTAGTGATCATATCTCCTCTTTTCCTTCTGTCTTCTAGTTTGGAATATTTAATGCCTCTAATGTCTCCTCATAAATCCTGCCCTTCAGTTTTGGCATGAATGTTTGTGTGCCTTCATCGTATATTTTGCAAAATATGGAATACATCTCATTTACTTTACTTTAAGAATATGGTTCGATCAATTAAAAACCCTCTTGTTCAAATTGCAAAGAGACTGAAAGAGATGCAGCATGCTCAATGGATTATATATTAGTGATTATTATTAGGATTATATATTAGTGAATCATATTAGTGATTCAATTATTATGGTCATAAATTCACTTAAAAATGTAAATTTTAAGTTTAAAAAATTTTAACCAAAAAACTTGATATTTTTCATATTTGGAACCATTCCATAATCCCAAGCATAAATGATTATATTTCTATCACTTGCTCTTAAGATTGTTTCATTTAATAGAGGTTGGGCATAATTGTTCTCTGCTGCTAATAGAACTGACTGACTTAGCTATAGGAAAATGTAAAATTAATTGGTTTATCCATTACAGTATTTTGCAGTTTATTTCATGATCCTGTGCTTAATACTTGCATAAATAGTAGATTACAAAATGCATTTTTATATCATTAGTATTGAATAATAATAATGCAAATAATTGACTTATAAATGATGTACAATTAATTGGTAGGTGATATTATATTATTAATATTTTTTCATTCTTGCAAAGCCTTAACAAAGTCATTAACATGTTAATATAAACTTGATCACCTTCCACTTATTTTCTCATGTGCTACCTACATGTACAAAACCTTATTCCTAAATGCATATTTTGTTCTGAAACTTGTCCTTTATATGTTGTGTATCACCATCTCTGGAGAGTTTTATCTGATTGATGTATAAATTACTTTTAATTTTACAGAATATTATTGTTATACTGAATTTATTATTATATAAATAACTTAATTTTACAGAATCATCTATCAACGCACATCCACAAGTTGAGGAGGAGGATGTGACCTTCCAGATGTCTGAAGTACTGAAACAGGCACCAAACAGGCCTGGTGGATCTAGGTACAAGGTAAAATAATTTAATTTTTTTTTTTTTTTTTTTTTTTTTACTAATTGTCCGATATATATATATATATATATATATATATATATATATATATATATATATATATATATATATATATATATATATATATATATATATATATATAATGTGTCGTACCTAGTAGCCAGAACGCACATCTCAGCCTACTATGCAAGGCCCGATTTGCCTAATAAGCCAAGTTTTCTTGAATTAATGTTTTTCGACTACCTAACCTAACATTTTCAGCTACCTAACCTATCCTATAAAGATAGGTTAGGTTCGGTCATATATCTCTATTAATTTTAACTCCAATAAAAAAAGAATTGACCTCATACATAATGAAATGGATAGCTTTATCATTTCATAAGAAAAAAAATAGAGAAAATATATTAATTCATGAAAACTTGGCTTATTAGGCAAATCGGGCCTTGCATAGTAGGCTGAAAAGTGCGTTCTGGTGACTAGGTACGACATATATATATATATATATATATATATATATATATATATATATATATATATATATATATATATATATATATATATATATATATATATAATATCTCTATCACATCTATATCACTTTGTGCTTTAGCCCTGGTGGAGCTTGGTCCACCAGGCTGTTGTTTGGAGTGGCCCGCAGATCCACATACAGTCTGCATATGATATACAGTCTGTTGATCAATTAAACTACAGTAGTTAGTTTTTATCATCCGAATGCACCAATATGTGTTCATTCTTCCCAGATGAAGGAACTAGGTAATATTCATCATCTGAATGCACCATCTGATGCTTTAACACACTCATGATACACGAGAGGTTTAAAAAACTTTTAAAACTTTTAAAACTTTTTGACCTATGTATTTAAAAGCAATTCTAAAGTTAAAAAGTGTAGCATAGGCCCCTCGCAGAATGTTCTTAATATGATCCTCAGGTTATAGTTTTCTATCTAAAACCACCCCTAGATCTCTTTCTTGATCAGAATTCTTTATAGATCTCAGTGGCTCGATCATAGAAACTGCTCTAAATCCTTGTTGGCCTGGATTGTGGAGGTCATTGGTCTCTATAAAACTAGTAATCTGACTCCTGATCACTCTCAAATAATTTTATTATGTGGGATGTTAGTGCAACTGGTCTATAATTCTTTGCCAATGCTTGTGTTGTGTTGTGTTGTTTTGGTAGTGATGTGCAATGTGTTGTTTTGGTAGTGATTCGTCCAGTTCTGGTAGTAGTGCGGTTGTTGTGTAGTGTAGTACTTGTGTGCTTGTTAATGACTTGTATTCCAGTCTTGTGGGTATCTCCTTTCCCCTACGGGCCAACTGCTTTGTTCTTACCTAGCATTTTGCTTTGTTTGGGTATGAATGTTTGTGTGCCGTATATTTTGCAAAATTTGCCATATATCTCATTATTTACTCCTCTGCCTAGCAACAAGTCTGTCTAATTATACTCATTAACTGTTTTTCAAAGTTCCCCATAGTGTCCTTTATTGAAATCGAGTTCATGAACCGTTTCAATGTTCTTATTTTCTTCTAGATTATATCTTAAAGTATATTTAAATGTTATTGTTATTAAATGTTATTGTGACATTGCCTTGCAATTGAGCTATGTTGTTTACCATACCGTTCATTTCGTGAGTATAAGTATAGATGCCACACTTGTGACAGGTAAAACCATGCCTTTTTTGAAAAACAGCACCGTCTGTTGCACGTAAGAGCAACCCACACTATATTATGTTGCGATATTATTTCAATATTTCCGATTGTATTGATAATTTGAATTTTCATAGATTTCAATTTATTTTCATTTCGATTTAATAATTTTGTGTGACATTGCATTGAAATTGAGCTGTGTTGTTTACCATACTGTTCATTTCATGAGTATAGTTTATTTTTTTATTTTTTTCATTTCATTTTTTTAGCTGTTCTTATTTTTCAGTGATGGGAATATCAGATCATTTGATGTTCCCAATTTTCTGATGGAAGCATCAGACCATTATAGAATGCATCGGATGAGGTAGTTTGGAATGGTGGGGAGGACGAGAGGGGGGTATGGTGGGGAAGACGAGGGGACAGAGGAGAGGGTAATGGTGGGGAGGACGAGGGGACTGGGGAGTTGGGGATGGTGGGGACAGGGGAATGCTGGGGAGGACAAAGGGACAGGTGAATGGGAGATGGTGGGGGAGGAAGAAGGACAGGGGAGGGGAAAATGGTAAGGAGGACGATGGGACAGGGAAGTGGGAATAGTGGGGATGATGTGGGGACAGGGAAGTGGGAAGGACGAGAGGACTGTGGAATGGGGAATAGCAAAGTGAATTATAATTATATATATTAATTAATTCTTATAAATTTCCAGAAGCCTGTATCAACACCCACACTAATGCAACTGAAAGAGATGTTGAGACAAGTATTGCTGATATGTTGAAGAACGCCCCAAACAAACTCGGTGGAAACAGATACAAGGTAAAGTTTGCCAATTTGCTGTAGTCTAATTCAATTTCTTTTTAGTAATCTTCGAGAACATTTATGCTATGAATAAGATAAAATAATGTAACTGATTTTGATTTATTTACTATTTATTATTTATTTACCGTTATTAGTATAATAGATCTCGTAATAATTTTGCAAAAATAATGGCATTTACTATTTTAAAAAGCTCGGGTGCAGGGGGGGGGGTTATGTAAAAGCCTGGTTTGTGCCTCGGAGAGGCTATGGGATCCAGTAAGATCGTCCTTCCTTTCCTCCCTAGAATCTGGATGTAGCAGGTGCTCAATTGTCAAAAGTGAAAAATTGGTTTTGTCTTCCGAATGCACCATTTGTGTAAATTTGCTAATAATCTTTTAAAAATAGTAAATGCCATTATTTTTGCAAAATTATTACGAGATCTATTATACTAATAACGGTTTGATAAAATACAGTAGACTGCCTACTGGATAATAGTTCCAGTCCACCTGTAGACAGGGATCTCACATCAGCTTGTATATTATACAAGGATAAGATTTGATTTACTTTTGTATTTATATGCATATATGCATTTATATGCATTATTCTCTAGAATAATAGATCTCGTAATAATTTTGCAAAAATAGTGGCATTTACTATTTTAAAAACCTCGGGTGCAGGGGGGGGGGGGTTTGTGTAAAAGCCTGGTTTGTGCCTCGGAGAGGCTATGGGATCCAGTAAGATCGTCCTTCCTTTCCTCCCTAGAATCTGGATGTAGCAGGTGCTCAATTGTCAAAAGTGAAAAATTGGTTTTGTCTTCCGAATGCACCATTTCTGTAAATTTGCTAATAATCTTTTAAAAATAGTAAATGCCATTATTTTAGCCTGAGTATGGTAAGTGTTGCTGAATTTTTTTAGCCTTGTACATATGTCTTTTGATTAGTTTTTTTGCAGATGAAGGAAGGTGGGGTGGCACATAATTGATTGTTCAGTGTTATGTTTAAGGTACAATAAAACAAAAGCAAAAGTTACTCAAATTCGTTGATTTTTGTAATAGTTAAGAAGGAAAATATTTTAATGCTATTTATTTAATACAGTTGGAAATTAGAAAATCTAATGTTGAGATTGAAAGATATATATTATTCTCTATTACCTTACAGCTTATGCATTATTTTAACAGGTCCAGACGCTGTCTCAAATGGGCGGTGCAAGCTGTGGAGACACAGTGAGACGAATGATGAGGATAGGGACCTATGGGGTCTGGTCTCAGTATTCACTCGTTGGGCGCAAGAGGAAACGTGTCTTCAAAACCTTGGATATTTGTAATGTAATAATAAGTACGTAAATTTGACATTTTTTTGGATTATATATATGTCTGCATGTATTATGTATTATACTTGCATGCTTGTTAATGACTTGTATTCTAGTCTTGTGGGTATCTCCTTTCTCCTACGGGCCAAATGCTTTGTTCTTACCTAGCATTTTGCTTTGTTTGGGTATGAATGTTTGTGTACCTTCATTGTATATTTTGCAAAATTTGCCATA
>NC_091161.1:41291971-41309333 GCF_040958095.1 Procambarus clarkii
TCGGGAAGTGGAGATATTTGAGGTGTATATATATCTCGAAGTCTCTACTTCTTTTGTAGGGTCTGATGGTGTAGTGGGTTAAAGTGTACTAGTTATGGCAGCTACTGGAAGGTAGTTGTGCTTTCTGGGTTCGAGGCCCACTGGTGGGTGTTGTCCAAAGATTGTTAATCTTCACTTGTGGTTTATGCAAGTATAGGCTTATAGCATGGACACGAGTTCTCTCACATTAAAGTGGCTTGATGAAAAACACAGAATAACCTCACATTCATCTAGCGCCCTCGGGAAGTGGAGATATTTGAGGTGTATATATATCTCGAAGTCTCTACTTCTTTTGTAGGGTCTGATGGTGTAGTGGGTTAAAGCGTACTAGTTATGGCAGCTACTGGAAGGTAGTTGTGCTTTCTGGGTTCGAGGCCCACTGGTGGGTGTTGTCCAAAGAATGTTAATCTTCACTTGTGGTTTATGCAAGTATAGGCTTATAGAATGGACACGAGTTCTCTCACATTGACAGTGGCTTGATGAAAAACGCAGAATAACCTCACACTCATCTAGCGCCCTCGGGAAGTGGAGATATTTGAGGTGTATATATCTCGAAGTCTCTACTTCTTTTGTAGGGTCTGATGGTGTAGTGGGTTAAAGCGTACTAGTTATGGCTGCTACTGGAAGGTAGTTGTGCTTTCTGGGTTCGAGGCCCACTGGTGGGTGTTGTCCAAAGATTGTTAATCTTCACTTGTGGTTTATGCAAGTATAGGCTTATAGCATGGACACGAGTTCTCTCACATTAAGAGTGGCTTGATGAAAAACACAGAATAACCTCACATTCATCTAGCGCCCTCGGGAAGTGGAGATATTTGAGGTGTATATATATTTCGAAGTCTCTACTTCTTTTGTAGGGTCTGATGGTGTAGTGGGTTAAAGCGTACTAGTTATGGCAGCTACTGGAAGGTAGTTGTGCTTTCTGGGTTCGAGGCCCACTGGTGGGTGTTGTCCAAAGAATGTTAATCTTCACTTGTGGTTTATGCAAGTATAGGCTTATAGCATGGACACGAGTTCTCTCACATTGACAGTGGCTTGATGAAAAACGCAGAATAACCTCACACTCATCTAGCGCCCTCGGGAAGTGGAGATATTTGAGGTGTATATATATCTCGAAGTCTCTACTTCTTTTGTAGGGTCTGATGGTGTAGTGGGTTAAAGCGTACTAGTTATGGCTGCTACTGGAAGGTAGTTGTGCTTTCTGGGTTCGAGGCCCACTGGTGGGTGTTGTCCAAAGATTGTTAATCTTCACTTGTGGTTTATGCAAGTATAGGCTTATAGCATGGACACGAGTTCTCTCACATTGACAGTGGCTTGATGAAAAACGCAGAATAACCTCACACTCATCTAGCGCCCTCGGGAAGTGGAGATATTTGAGGTGTATATATATCTCGAAGTCTCTACTTCTTTTGTAGGGTCTGATGGTGTAGTTGGTTAAAGCGTACTAGTTATGGCAGCTACTGGAAGGTAGTTGTGCTTTCTGGGTTCGAGGCCCACTGGTGGGTGTTGTCCAAAGATTGTTAATCTTCACTTGTGGTTTAATGCAAGTATAGGCTTATAGCATGGACACGAGTTCTCTCACATTGACAGTGGCTTGATGAAAAACGCAGAATAACCTCACACTCATCTAGCGCCCTCGGGAAGTGGAGATATTTGAGGTGTATATATATCTCGAAGTCTCTACTTCTTTTGTAGGGTCTGATGGTGTAGTGGGTTAAAGCGTACTAGTTATGGCAGCTACTGGAAAGTAGTTGTGCTTTCTGGGTTCGAGGCCCACTGGTGGGTGTTGTCCAAAGATTGTTAATCTTCACTTGTGGTTTATGCAAGTATAGGCTTATAGCATGGACACGAGTTCTCTCACATTGACAGTGGCTTGATGAAAAACGCAGAATAACCTCACACTCATCTAGCGCCCTCGGGAAGTGGAGATATTTGAGGTGTATATATATCTCGAAGTCTCTACTTCTTTTGTAGGGTCTGATGGTGTAGTGGGTTAAAGCGTACTAGTTATGGCTGCTACTGGAAGGTAGTTGTGCTTTCTGGGTTCAAGGCCCACTGGTGGGTGTTGTCCAAAGATTGTTAATCTTCACTTGTGGTTTATGCAAGTATCGGCTTATAGCATGGACACGAGTTCTCTCACATTGACAGTGGCTTGATGAAAAACGCAGAATAACCTCACACTCATCTAGCGCCCTCGGGAAGTGGAGATATTTGAGGTGTATATATATCTCGAAGTCTCTACTTCTTTTGTAGGGTCTGATGGTGTAGTGGGTTAAAGCGTACTAGTTATGGCAGCTACTGGAAGGTAGTTGTGCTTTCTGGGTTCGAGGCCCACTGGTGGGTGTTGTCCAAAGATTGTTAATCTTCACTTGTGGTTTATGCAAGTATAGGCTTATAGCATGGACACGAGTTCTCTCACATTAAGAGTGGCTTGATGAAAAACACAGAATAACCTCACATTTATCTAGCGCCCTCGGGAAGTGGAGATATTTGAGGTGTATATATATCTCGAAGTCTCTACTTCTTTTGTAGGGTCTGATGGTGTAGTGGGTTAAAGCGTACTAGTTATGGCAGCTACTGGAAGGTAGTTGTGCTTTCTGGGTTCGAGGCCCACTGGTGGGTGTTGTCCAAAGAATGTTAATCTTCACTTGTGGTTTATGCAAGTATAGGCTTATAGCATGGACACGAGTTCTCTCACATTGACAGTGGCTTGATGAAAAACGCAGAATAACCTCACACTCATCTAGCGCCCTCGGGAAGTGGAGATATTTGAGGTGTATATATATCTCGAAGTCTCTACTTCTTTTGTAGGGTCTGATGGTGTAGTGGGTTAAAGCGTACTAGTTATGGCTGCTACTGGAAGGTAGTTGTGCTTTCTGGGTTCGAGGCCCACTGGTGGGTGTTGTCCAAAGATTGTTAATCTTCACTTGTGGTTTATGCAAGTATAGGCTTATAGCATGGACACCAGTTCTCTCACATTGACAGTGGCTTGATGAAAAACGCAGAATAACCTCACACTCATCTAGCGCCCTCGGGAAGTGGAGATATTTGAGGTGTATATATATCTCGAAGTCTCTACTTCTTTTGTAGGGTCTGATGGTGTAGTGGGTTAAAGCGTACTACTTATGGCAGCTACTGGAAGGTAGTTGTGCTTTCTGGGTTCGAGGCCCACTGGTGGGTGTTGTCCAAAGATTGTTAATCTTCACTTGTGGTTTATGCAAGTATAGGCTTATAGCATGGACACGAGTTCTCTCACATTAAGAGTGGCTTGATGAAAAACGCAGAATAACCTCACACTCATCTAGCACCCTCGGGAAGTGGAGATATTTGAGGTGTATATATATCTCGAAGTCTCTACTTCTTTTGTAGGGTCTGATGGTGTAGTGGGTTAAAGCGTACTAGTTATGGCAGCTACTGGAAGGTAGTTGTGCTTTCTGGGTTCGAGGCCCACTGGTGGGTGTTGTCCAAAGATTGTTAATCTTCACTTGTGGTTTATGCAAGTATAGGCTTATAGCATGGACACCAGTTCTCTCACATTGACAGTGGCTTGATGAAAAACGCAGAATAACCTCACACTCATCTAGCGCCCTCGGGAAGTGGAGATATTTGAGGTGTATATATATCTCGAAGTCTCTACTTCTTTTGTAGGGTCTGATGGTGTAGTGGGTTAAAGCGTACTACTTATGGCAGCTACTGGAAGGTAGTTGTGCTTTCTGGGTTCGAGGCCCACTGGTGGGTGTTGTCCAAAGATTGTTAATCTTCACTTGTGGTTTATGCAAGTATAGGCTTATAGCATGGACACGAGTTCTCTCACATTAAGAGTGGCTTGATGAAAAACGCAGAATAACCTCACACTCATCTAGCACCCTCGGGAAGTGGAGATATTTGAGGTGTATATATATCTCGAAGTCTCTACTTCTTTTGTAGGGTCTGATGGTGTAGTGGGTTAAAGCGTACTAGTTATGGCAGCTACTGGAAGGTAGTTGTGCTTTCTGGGTTCGAGGCCCACTGGTGGGTGTTGTCCAAAGATTGTTAATCTTCACTTGTGGTTTATGCAAGTATAGGCTTATAGCATGGACACGAGTTCTCTCACATTGACAGTGGCTTGATGAAAAACGCAGAATAACCTCACACTCATCTAGCGCCCTCGGGAAGTGGAGATATTTGAGGTGTATATATATCTCGAAGTCTCTACTTCTTTTGTAGGGTCTGATGGTGTAGTGGGATAAAGCGTACTAGTTATGGCAGCTACTGGAAGGTAGTTGTGCTTTCTGGGTTCGAGGCCCACTGGTGGGTGTTGTCCAAAGATTGTTAATCTTCACTTGTGGTTTATGCAAGTATAGGCTTATAGCATGGACACGAGTTCTCTCACATTGACAGTGGCTTGATGAAAAACGCAGAATAACCTCACACTCATCTAGCGCCCTCGGGAAGTGGAGATATTTGAGGTGTATATATATCTCGAAGTCTCTACTTCTTTTGTAGGGTCTGATGGTGTAGTGGGTTAAAGCGTACTAGTTATGGCAGCTACTGGAAGGTAGTTGTGCTTTCTGGGTTCGAGGCCCACTGGTGGGTGTTGTCCAAAGAATGTTAATCTTCACTTGTGGTTTATGCAAGTATAGGCTTATAGCATGGACACGAGTTCTCTCACATTGACAGTGGCTTGATGAAAAACGCAGAATAACCTCACACTCATCTAGCGCCCTCGGGAAGTGGAGATATTTGAGGTGTATATATATCTCGAAGTCTCTACTTCTTTTGTAGGGTCTGATGGTGTAGTGGGTTAAAGCGTACTAGTTATGGCTGCTACTGGAAGGTAGTTGTGCTTTCTGGGTTCGAGGCCCACTGGTGGGTGTTGTCCAAAGATTGTTAATCTTCACTTGTGGTTTATGCAAGTATAGGCTTATAGCATGGACACCAGTTCTCTCACATTGACAGTGGCTTGATGAAAAACGCAGAATAACCTCACACTCATCTAGCGCCCTCGGGAAGTGGAGATATTTGAGGTGTATATATATCTCGAAGTCTCTACTTCTTTTGTAGGGTCTGATGGTGTAGTGGGTTAAAGCGTACTACTTATGGCAGCTACTGGAAGGTAGTTGTGCTTTCTGGGTTCGAGGCCCACTGGTGGGTATTGTCCAAAGATTGTTAATCTTCACTTGTGGTTTATGCAAGTATAGGCTTATAGCATGGACACGAGTTCTCTCACATTAAGAGTGGCTTGATGAAAAACGCAGAATAACCTCACACTCATCTAGCACCCTCGGGAAGTGGAGATATTTGAGGTGTATATATATCTCGAAGTCTCTACTTCTTTTGTAGGGTCTGATGGTGTAGTGGGTTAAAGCGTACTAGTTATGGCAGCTACTGGAAGGTAGTTGTGCTTTCTGGGTTCGAGGCCCACTGGTGGGTGTTGTCCAAAGATTGTTAATCTTCACTTGTGGTTTATGCAAGTATAGGCTTATAGCATGGACACCAGTTCTCTCACATTGACAGTGGCTTGATGAAAAACGCAGAATAACCTCACACTCATCTAGCGCCCTCGGGAAGTGGAGATATTTGAGGTGTATATATATCTCGAAGTCTCTACTTCTTTTGTAGGGTCTGATGGTGTAGTGGGTTAAAGCGTACTACTTATGGCAGCTACTGGAAGGTAGTTGTGCTTTCTGGGTTCGAGGCCCACTGGTGGGTGTTGTCCAAAGATTGTTAATCTTCACTTGTGGTTTATGCAAGTATAGGCTTATAGCATGGACACGAGATCTCTCACATTAAGAGTGGCTTGATGAAAAACGCAGAATAACCTCACACTCATCTAGCACCCTCGGGAAGTGGAGATATTTGAGGTGTATATATATCTCGAAGTCTCTACTTCTTTTGTAGGGTCTGATGGTGTAGTGGGTTAAAGCGTACTAGTTATGGCAGCTACTGGAAGGTAGTTGTGCTTTCTGGGTTCGAGGCCCACTGGTGGGTGTTGTCCAAAGATTGTTAATCTTCACTTGTGGTTTATGCAAGTATAGGCTTATAGCATGGACACGAGTTCTCTCACATTGACAGTGGCTTGATGAAAAACGCAGAATAACCTCACACTCATCTAGCGCCCTCGGGAAGTGGAGATATTTGAGGTGTATATATATCTCGAAGTCTCTACTTCTTTTGTAGGGTCTGATGGTGTAGTGGGTTAAAGCGTACTAGTTATGGCAGCTACTGGAAGGTAGTTGTGCTTTCTGGGTTCGAGGCCCACTGGTGGGTGTTGTCCAAAGATTGTTAATCTTCACTTGTGGTTTATGCAAGTATAGGCTTATAGCATGGACACGAGTTCTCTCACATTGACAGTGGCTTGATGAAAAACGCAGAATAACCTCACACTCATCTAGCGCCCTCGGGAAGTGGAGATATTTGAGGTGTATATATATCTCGAAGTCTCTACTTCTTTTGTAGGGTCTGATGGTGTAGTGGGTTAAAGCGTACTAGTTATGGCTGCTACTGGAAGGTAGTTGTGCTTTCTGGGTTCGAGGCCCACTGGTGGGTGTTGTCCAAAGATTGTTAATCTTCACTTGTGGTTTATGCAAGTATAGGCTTATAGCATGGACACGAGTTCTCTCACATTGACAGTGGCTTGATGAAAAACGCAGAATAACCTCACACTCATCTAGCGCCCTCGGGAAGTGGAGATATTTGAGGTGTATATATATCTCGAAGTCTCTACTTCTTTTGTAGGGTCTGATGGTGTAGTTGGTTAAAGCGTACTAGTTATGGCAGCTACTGGAAGGTAGTTGTGCTTTCTGGGTTCGAGGCCCACTGGTGGGTGTTGTCCAAAGATTGTTAATCTTCACTTGTGGTTTATGCAAGTATAGGCTTATAGCATGGACACGAGTTCTCTCACATTAAGAGTGGCTTGATGAAAAACACAGAATAACCTCACATTCATCTAGCGCCCTCGGAAAGTGGAGATATTTGAGGTGTATATATATCTCGAAGTCTCTACTTCTTTTGTCGGGTCTGATGGTGTAGTGGGTTAAAGCGTACTAGTTATGGCAGCTACTGGAAGGTAGTTGTGCTTTCTGGGTTCGAGGCCCACTGGTGGGTGTTGTCCAAAGAATGTTAATCTTCACTTGTGGTTTATGCAAGTATAAGCTTATAGAATGGACACGAGTTCTCTCACATTGACAGTGGCTTGATGAAAAACGCAGAATAACCTCACACTCATCTAGCGCCCTCGGGAAGTGGAGATATTTGAGGTGTATATATATCTCGAAGTCTCTACTTCTTTTGTAGGGTCTGATGGTGTAGTGGGTTAAAGCGTACTAGTTATGGCTGCTACTGGAAGGTAGTTGTGCTTTCTGGGTTCGAGGCCCACTGGTGGGTGTTGTCCAAAGATTGTTAATCTTCACTTGTGGTTTATGCAAGTATAGGCTTATAGCATGGACACGAGTTCTCTCACATTAAGAGTGGCTTGATGAAAAACACAGAATAACCTCACATTCATCTAGCGCCCTCGGGAAGTGGAGATATTTGAGGTGTATATATATTTCGAAGTCTCTACTTCTTTTGTAGGGTCTGATGGTGTAGTGGGTTAAAGCGTACTAGTTATGGCAGCTACTGGAAGGTAGTTGTGCTTTCTGGGTTCGAGGCCCACTAGTGGGTGTTGTCCAAAGAATGTTAATCTTCACTTGTGGTTTATGCAAGTATAGGCTTATAGCATGGACACGAGTTCTCTCACATTGACAGTGGCTTGATGAAAAACGCAGAATAACCTCACACTCATCTAGCGCCCTCGGGAAGTGGAGATATTTGAGGTGTATATATATCTCGAAGTCTCTACTTCTTTTGTAGGGTCTGATGGTTTAGTGGGTTAAAGCGTACTAGTTATGGCAGCTACTGGAAAGTAGTTGTGCTTTCTGGGTTCGAGGCCCACTGGTGGGTGTTGTCCAAAGATTGTTAATCTTCACTTGTGGTTTATGCAAGTATAGGCTTATAGCATGGACACGAGTTCTCTCACATTGACAGTGGCTTGATGAAAAACGCAGAATAACCTCACACTCATCTAGCGCCCTCGGGAAGTGGAGATATTTGAGGTGTATATATATCTCGAAGTCTCTACTTCTTTTGTAGGGTCTGATGGTGTAGTGGGTTAAAGCGTACTAGTTATGGCTGCTACTGGAAGGTAGTTGTGCTTTCTGGGTTCAAGGCCCACTGGTGGGTGTTGTCCAAAGATTGTTAATCTTCACTTGTGGTTTATGCAAGTATCGGCTTATAGCATGGACACGAGTTCTCTCACATTGACAGTGGCTTGATGAAAAACGCAGAATAACCTCACACTCATCTAGCGCCCTCGGGAAGTGGAGATATTTGAGGTGTATATATATCTCGAAGTCTCTACTTCTTTTGTAGGGTCTGATGGTGTAGTGGGTTAAAGCGTACTAGTTATGGCAGCTACTGGAAGGTAGTTGTGCTTTCTGGGTTCGAGGCCCACTGGTGGGTGTTGTCCAAAGATTGTTAATCTTCACTTGTGGTTTATGCAAGTATAGGCTTATAGCATGGACACGAGTTCTCTCACATTAAGAGTGGCTTGATGAAAAACACAGAATAACCTCACATTTATCTAGCGCCCTCGGGAAGTGGAGATATTTGAGGTGTATATATATCTCGAAGTCTCTACTTCTTTTGTAGGGTCTGATGGTGTAGTGGGTTAAAGCGTACTAGTTATGGCAGCTACTGGAAGGTAGTTGTGCTTTCTGGGTTCGAGGCCCACTGGTGGGTGTTGTCCAAAGAATGTTAATCTTCACTTGTGGTTTATGCAAGTATAGGCTTATAGCATGGACACGAGTTCTCTCACATTGACAGTGGCTTGATGAAAAACGCAGAATAACCTCACACTCATCTAGCGCCCTCGGGAAGTGGAGATATTTGAGGTGTATATATATCTCGAAGTCTCTACTTCTTTTGTAGGGTCTGATGGTGTAGTGGGTTAAAGCGTACTAGTTATGGCTGCTACTGGAAGGTAGTTGTGCTTTCTGGGTTCGAGGCCCACTGGTGGGTGTTGTCCAAAGATTGTTAATCTTCACTTGTGGTTTATGCAAGTATAGGCTTATAGCATGGACACGAGTTCTCTCACATTGACAGTGGCTTGATGAAAAACGCAGAATAACCTCACACTCATCTAGCGCCCCGGGAAGTGGAGATATTTGAGGTGTATATATATCTCGAAGTCTCTACTTCTTTTGTAGGGTCTGATGGTGTAGTGGGTTAAAGCGTACTAGTGTAACACTGTAAAAGTGTTTGGTTTAGGTTAATACATACATAGAGTACATGAGTCACAGACAAGGATCGGAGAGGCGCCAGTTGTCTGCCTGAGATCTCACACCTCTAACCGTTAACGACCCCAAGTGACCTGAGGTCAGATCATGAGAATTTCACCTTGCTTCCGCTAAGCTTATAATTGTAGTCTGGTAGCCTTCAAACATGCCGACGTTTAAGGAGTGGCTTGGTAGTGCCGGAGGCTATCTACTTGTGGGCGGAGTTAGCTACTAGGTTCCCCAATATAAACTCGGAGAGCTATCAAGCAAAAAGCATTAAGAGACAGAACAGCAGACGAGAGCAGAGACCTGCTCCCTACCAGGGAGGCTGTCGGCCGGCAGGGGCGAGACAGTCTCTGTCAAGCTACAGACCCCCCCCCCCCCTCTCTATTCAACTTAGACTCAGTACTCGGTGAGTGAACATTAAGGTGACTTTGTCGTGTTTTACAAGTGTTGTGTGATGATCAGGGGCAGTCAAGTTGTAGGGTTCTCGAATTCTTGGATGATGACTCACTTTGCATATTAAACTGGAACATTTTAATTGAATTTTAAATTATGATACTTCATGTGAAATATAATTATGAATTTATTATTTAAATTGTGTTTAACTTTGTTCCCTAGAGCTTTGAGTTGAGGATTTGAGAAAGCCTCTGTGATTATTGGTTTCATGATATTAACGAGTACATGTTTGGAGTTGATACATGGTACAGAGGGAACATACTAATAATGAACTCATGATAACATCTTTTGAGAATTTTGTGATACAGGCAAGTTCCATTCCTTGTCTTGTATGTAATGATCATGAATGGATGGTGGCAGCATTTCGTCTTCTACTATCTACTCTTCTACTTCTACTATCTACTCTTCTACTTCTACCTATCTACACCTCTCCCTCCACCCTTCTCTAAACTCTCACTTTCAACTAATGACCCTCCTCGCCCCTCCCACCTCCCTACCTCTTACCCCAAACCCTCACTAATTACTTCACTATTCATTTCTTTCCTTTCGTTTTCTCTTATACGTTTGTGGCAATGATTATGTATTCTAGAGTTCTCTCTAGAGTTTTCGGGTAACTGATCAAGTGACGGCGCCTTGTAGTCTTAGCACCTAGGTAGTCAAATACCTAGGTTACAAGGTGATGAACCGGAGAGGTTGCCTTAGGAACTCTGGAGGGTGCTCTAGAATAGTTAGCTAACTGGGGACGGGATAACGGACTAGAGAGAGCTGTTTCCCCCGGCCTCGTTAGTTAACTGGGGGGTGGAATAATGGACAAGATAGAGCTATTTCCCCCACCCCCCGTTACACTAGTTATGGCAGCTACTGGAAGGTAGTTGTGCTTTCTGGGTTCGAGGCCCACTGGTGGGTGTTGTCCAAAGAATGTTAATCTTCACTTGTGGTTTATGCAAGTATAGGCTTATAGCATGGACACGAGTTCTCTCACATTGACAGTGGCTTGATGAAAAACGCAGAATAACCTCACACTCATCTAGCGCCCTCGGGAAGTGGAGATATTTGAGGTGTAAATATATATCTCGAAGTCTCTACTTCTTTTGTAGGGTCTGATGGTGTAGTGGGTTAAAGCGTACTAGTTATGGCTGCTACTGGAAGGTAGTTGTGCTTTCTGGGTTCGAGGCCCACTGGTGGGTGTTGTCCAAAGATTGTTAATCTTCACTTGTGGTTTATGCAAGTATAGGCTTATAGCATGGACACCAGTTCTCTCACATTGACAGTGGCTTGATGAAAAACGCAGAATAACCTCACACTCATCTAGCGCCCTCGGGAAGTGGAGATATTTGAGGTGTATATATATCTCGAAGTCTCTACTTCTTTTGTAGCGTCTGATGGTGTAGTGGGTTAAAGCGTACTACTTATGGCAGCTACTGGAAGGTAGTTGTGCTTTCTGGGTTTGAGGCCCACTGGTGGGTGTTGTCCAAAGATTGTTAATCTTCACTTGTGGTTTATGCAAGTATAGGCTTATAGCATGGACACGAGTTCTCTCACATTAAGAGTGGCTTGATGAAAAACACAGAATAACCTCACATTCATCTAGCGCCCTCGGGAAGTGGAGATATTTGAGGTGTATATATATCTCGAAGTCTCTACTTCTTTTGTAGGGTCTGATGGTGTAGTGGGTTAAAGCGTACTAGTTATGGCAGCTACTGGAAGGTAGTTGTGCTTTCTGGGTTCGAGGCCCACTGGTGGGTGTTGTCCAAAGAATGTTAATCTTCACTTGTGGTTTATGCAAGTATAGGCTTATAGAATGGACACGAGTTCTCTCACATTGACAGTGGCTTGATGAAAAACGCAGAATAACCTCACACTCATCTAGCGCCCTCGGGAAGTGGAGATATTTGAGGTGTATATATATCTCGAAGTCTCTACTTCTTTTGTAGGGTCTGATGGTGTAGTGGGTTAAAGCGTACTAGTTATGGCTGCTACTGGAAGGTAGTTGTGCTTTCTGGGTTCGAGGCCCACTGGTGGGTGTTGACCAAAGATTGTTAATCTTCACTTGTGGTTTATGCAAGTATAGGCTTATAGCATGGACACGAGTTCTCTCACATTAAGAGTGGCTTGATGAAAAACACAGAATAACCTCACATTCATCTAGCGCCCTCGGGAAGTGGAGATATTTGAGGTGTATATATATTTCGAAGTCTCTACTTCTTTTGTAGGGTCTGATGGTGTAGTGGGTTAAAGCGTACTAGTTATGGCAGCTACTGGAAGGTAGTTGTGCTTTCTGGGTTCGAGGCCCACTGGTGGGTGTTGTCCAAAGAATGTTAATCTTCACTTGTGGTTTATGCAAGTATAGGCTTATAGCATGGACACGAGTTCTCTCACATTGACAGTGGCTTGATGAAAAACGCAGAATAACCTCACACTCATCTAGCGTCCTCGGGAAGTGGAGATATTTGAGGTGTATATATATCTCGAAGTCTCTACTTCTTTTGTAGGGTCTGATGGTGTAGTGGGTTAAAGCGTACTAGTTATGGCAGCTACTGGAAGGTAGTTGTGCTTTCTGGGTTCGCGGCCCACTGGTGGGTGTTGTCCAAAGATTGTTAATCTTCACTTGTGGTTTATGCAAGTATAGGCTTATAGCATGGACACGAGTTCTCTCACATTGACAGTGGCTTGATGAAAAACGCAGAATAACCTCACACTCATCTAGCGCCCTCGGGAAGTGGAGATATTTGAGGTGTATATATATCTCGAAGTCTCTACTTCTTTTGTAGGGTCTGATGGTGTAGTTGGTTAAAGCGTACTAGTTATGGCAGCTACTGGAAGGTAGTTGTGCTTTCTGGGTTCGAGGCCCACTGGTGGGTGTTGTCCAAAGATTGTTAATCTTCACTTGTGGTTTATGCAAGTATAGGCTTATAGCATGGACACGAGTTCTCTCACATTGACAGTGGCTTGATGAAAAACGCAGAATAACCTCACACTCATCTAGCGCCCTCGGGAAGTGGAGATATTTGAGGTGTATATATATCTCGAAGTCTCTACTTCTTTTGTAGGGTCTGATGGTGTAGTGGGTTAAAGCGTACTAGTTATGGCAGCTACTGGAAAGTAGTTGTGCTTTCTGGGTTCGAGGCCCACTGGTGGGTGTTGTCCAAAGATTGTTAATCTTCACTTGTGGTTTATGCAAGTATAGGCTTATAGCATGGACACGAGTTCTCTCACATTGACAGTGGCTTGATGAAAAACGCAGAATAACCTCACACTCATCTAGCGCCCTCGGGAAGTGGAGATATTTGAGGTGTATATATATCTCGAAGTCTCTACTTCTTTTGTAGGGTCTGATGGTGTAGTGGGTTAAAGCGTACTAGTTATGGCTGCTACTGGAAGGTAGTTGTGCTTTCTGGGTTCGAGGCCCACTGGTGGGTGTTGTCCAAAGATTGTTAATCTTCACTTGTGGTTTATGCAAGTATCGGCTTATAGCATGGACACGAGTTCTCTCACATTGACAGTGGCTTGATGAAAAACGCAGAATAACCTCACACTCATCTAGCGCCCTCGGGAAGTGGAGATATTTGAGGTGTATATATATCTCGAAGTCTCTACTTCTTTTGTAGGGTCTGATGGTGTAGTGGGTTAAAGCGTACTAGTTATGGCAGCTACTGGAAGGTAGTTGTGCTTTCTGGGTTCGAGGCCCACTGGTGGGTGTTGTCCAAAGATTGTTAATCTTCACTTGTGGTTTATGCAAGTATAGGCTTATAGCATGGACACGAGTTCTCTCACATTAAGAGTGGCTTGATGAAAAACGCAGAATAACCTCACACTTCATCTAGCGCCCTCGGGAAGTGGAGATATTTGAGGTGTATATATATCTCGAAGTCTCTACTTCTTTTGTAGGGTCTGATGGTGTAGTGGGTTAAAGCGTACTAGTTATGGCAGCTACTGGAAGGTAGTTGTGCTTTCTGGGTTCGAGGCCCACTGGTGGGTGTTGTCCAAAGAATGTTAATCTTCACTTGTGGTTTATGCAAGTATAGGCTTATAGCATGGACACGAGTTCTCTCACATTGACAGTGGCTTGATGAAAAACGCAGAATAACCTCACACTCATCTAGCGCCCTCGGGAAGTGGAGATATTTGAGGTGTATATATATCTCGAAGTCTCTACTTCTTTTGTAGGGTCTGATGGTGTAGTGGGTTAAAGCGTACTAGTTATGGCATGCTACTGGAAGGTAGTTGTGCTTTCTGGGTTCGAGGCCCACTGGTGGGTGTTGTCCAAAGATTGTTAATCTTCACTTGTGGTTTATGCAAGTATAGGCTTATAGCATGGACACGAGTTCTCTCACATTGACAGTGGCTTGATGAAAAACGCAGAATAACCTCACACTCATCTAGCGCCCTCGGGAAGTGGAGATATTTGAGGTGTATATATATCTCGAAGTCTCTACTTCTTTTGTAGGGTCTGATGGTGTAGTGGGTTAAAGCGTACTAGTTATGGCAGCTACTGGAAGGTAGTTGTGCTTTCTGGGTTCGAGGCCCACTGGTGGGTGTTGTCCAAAGAATTGTTAATCTTCACTTGTGGTTTATGCAAGTATAGGCTTATAGCATGGACACGAGTTCTCTCACATTGACAGTGGCTTGATGAAAAACGCAGAATAACCTCACACTCATCTAGCGCCCTCGGGAAGTGGAGATATTTGAGGTGTATATATATCTCGAAGTCTCTACTTCTTTTGTAGGGTCTGATGGTGTAGTGGGTTAAAGCGTACTAGTTATGGCTGCTACTGGAAGGTAGTTGTGCTTTCTGGGTTCGAGGCCCACTGGTGGGTGTTGTCCAAAGATTGTTAATCTTCACTTGTGGTTTATGCAAGTATAGGCTTATAGCATGGACACCGAGTTCTCTCACATTGACAGTGGCTTGATGAAAAACGCAGAATAACCTCACACTCATCTAGCGCCCTCGGGAAGTGGAGATATTTGAGGTGTATATATATCTCGAAGTCTCTACTTCTTTTGTAGGGTCTGATGGTGTAGTGGGTTAAAGCGTACTAGTTATGGCAGCTACTGGAAGGTAGTTGTGCTTTCTGGGTTCGAGGCCCACTGGTGGGTGTTGTCCAAAGATTGTTAATCTTCACTTGTGGTTTATGCAAGTATAGGCTTATAGCATGGACACGAGTTCTCTCACATTAAGAGTGGCTTGATGAAAAACGCAGAATAACCTCACACTCATCTAGCACCCTCGGGAAGTGGAGATATTTGAGGTGTATATATATCTCGAAGTCTCTACTTCTTTTGTAGGGTCTGATGGTGTAGTGGGTTAAAGCGTACTAGTTATGGCAGCTACTGGAAGGTAGTTGTGCTTTCTGGGTTCGAGGCCCACTGGTGGGTGTTGTCCAAAGATTGTTAATCTTCACTTGTGGTTTATGCAAGTATAGGCTTATAGCATGGACACGAGTTCTCTCACATTGACAGTGGCTTGATGAAAAACGCAGAATAACCTCACACTCATCTAGCGCCCTCGGGAAGTGGAGATATTTGAGGTGTATATATATCTCGAAGTCTCTACTTCTTTTGTAGGGTCTGATGGTGTAGTGGGTTAAAGCGTACTACTTATGGCAGCTACTGGAAGGTAGTTGTGCTTTCTGGGTTCGAGGCCCACTGGTGGGTGTTGTCCAAAGATTGTTAATCTTCACTTGTGGTTTATGCAAGTATAGGCTTATAGCATGGACACGAGTTCTCTCACATTAAGAGTGGCTTGATGAAAAACGCAGAATAACCTCACACTCATCTAGCACCCTCGGGAAGTGGAGATATTTGAGGTGTATATATATCTCGAAGTCTCTACTTCTTTTGTAGGGTCTGATGGTGTAGTGGGTTAAAGCGTACTAGTTATGGCAGCTACTGGAAGGTAGTTGTGCTTTCTGGGTTCGAGGCCCACTGGTGGGTGTTGTCCAAAGATTGTTAATCTTCACTTGTGGTTTATGCAAGTATAGGCTTATAGCATGGACACGAGTTCTCTCACATTGACAGTGGCTTGATGAAAAACGCAGAATAACCTCACACTCATCTAGCGCCCTCGGGAAGTGGAGATATTTGAGGTGTATATATATCTCGAAGTCTCTACTTCTTTTGTAGGGTCTGATGGTGTAGTGGGATTAAAGCGTACTAGTTATGGCAGCTACTGGAAGGTAGTTGTGCTTTCTGGGTTCGAGGCCCACTGGTGGGTGTTGTCCAAAGATTGTTAATCTTCACTTGTGGTTTATGCAAGTATAGGCTTATAGCATGGACACGAGTTCTCTCACATTGACAGTGGCTTGATGAAAAACGCAGAATAACCTCACACTCATCTAGCGCCCTCGGGAAGTGGAGATATTTGAGGTGTATATATATCTCGAAGTCTCTACTTCTTTTGTAGGGTCTGATGGTGTAGTGGGTTAAAGCGTACTAGTTATGGCTGCTACTGGAAGGTAGTTGTGCTTTCTGGGTTCGAGGCCCACTGGTGGGTGTTGTCCAAAGATTGTTAATCTTCACTTGTGGTTTATGCAAGTATAGGCTTATAGCATGGACACGAGTTCTCTCACATTGACAGTGGCTTGATGAAAAACGCAGAATAACCTCACACTCATCTAGCGCCCTCGGGAAGTGGAGATATTTGAGGTGTATATATATCTCGAAGTCTCTACTTCTTTTGTAGGGTCTGATGGTGTAGTTGGTTAAAGCGTACTAGTTATGGCAGCTACTGGAAGGTAGTTGTGCTTTCTGGGTTCGAGGCCCACTGGTGGGTGTTGTCCAAAGATTGTTAATCTTCACTTGTGGTTTATGCAAGTATAGGCTTATAGCATGGACACGAGTTCTCTCACGTTAAGAGTGGCTTGATGAAAAACACAGAATAACCTCACATTCATCTAGCGCCCTCGGGAAGTGGAGATATTTGAGGTGTATATATATCTCGAAGTCTCTACTTCTTTTGTAGGGTCTGATGGTGTAGTGGGTTAAAGCGTACTAGTTATGGCAGCTACTGGAAGGTAGTTGTGCTTTCTGGGTTCGAGGCCCACTGGTGGGTGTTGTCTAAAGAATGTTAATCTTCACTTGTGGTTTATGCAAGTATAGGCTTATAGAATGGACACGAGTTCTCTCACATTGACAGTGGCTTGATGAAAAACGCAGAATAACCTCACACTCATCTAGCGCCCTCGGGAAGTGGAGATATTTGAGGTGTATATATATCTCGAAGTCTCTACTTCTTTTGTAGGGTCTGATGGTGTAGTGGGTTAAAGCGTACTAGTTATGGCTGCTACTGGAAGGTAGTTGTGCTTTCTGGGTTCGAGGCCCACTGGTGGGTGTTGTCCAAAGATTGTTAATCTTCACTTGTGGTTTATGCAAGTATAGGCTTATAGCATGGACACGAGTTCTCTCACATTAAGAGTGGCTTGATGAAAAACACAGAATAACCTCACATTCATCTAGCGCCCTCGGGAAGTGGAGATATTTGAGGTGTATATATATTTCGAAGTCTCTACTTCTTTTGTAGGGTCTGATGGTGTAGTGGGTTAAAGCGTACTAGTTATGGCAGCTACTGGAAG
>NC_091161.1:41309833-41355225 GCF_040958095.1 Procambarus clarkii
TTACTGCAGCCTTAGCAAGGGCGTCAACTTTATCATGTTCCTGCAGGCCAATGTGAGAAGGAATCCACAACATTTTTATATTTAACCTCTTGCTAAGTATTCTTATATATCTACGTCTAGCTTCCAAGACAAGCACGTTATTACTTGATTGCAAACTGTTTATTGCTCGTAGTGAGGATAGGGAGTCAGAAATAATTATGCTGTCTACTTCAGTGTTGTCAATAGTTTCAAGTGCTACCAGTATTGCTACCATCTCGGCTTGCATTGTGGATGCCCAGTTACTAATTCTTATATATGCACTTTCGAATTGTGTTGCCATCGGGCTGATAAGCAATAACAGCACTTCCTGCCCTCCCTGTAGCTGTATTGAGTGATCCGTCAGTGTATATGGTCTGTGCTATGTTGTTTTCAGTTTGTAAATTGTGAATGTGCTCTATGGTGCTTAATTTAGCAGCAAGCTGAGCATGAGGGTTGCTTGTGATTAGTGTCTTGGTGGGGTATGCAGGGGTCAGGATGTCAAAAGGTACTATCTGCCAGGGTGGAAGGAAGTGCTGTACTCTTTCATCTGTATATACATCGTGCAGTCCCATCATTTTAATATGAATGGCAGTTCTTTGAATCCATTTAGACTCGCTGGTTCCATTTCGTATGTGTTCTAACAGTGCAACTGACACAATGTTGTTTTTGTTATCACGCAGAAGCTTTAATACCATATTTGAGGTTATCTTGAGATGGTTTCGGGGCTTTTTAGTGTCCCCGCGGCCCGGTCCTTGACCAGGCCTCCACCCTCAGGAAGCAGCCCGTGACAGCTGACTAACACCCAGGTACCTATTTTACTGCTAGGTAACAGGGGCATAGGGTGAAAGAAACTGTGCCCATTGTTTCTCGCCGGCGCCTGGGATCGAACCCAGGACCACAGGATCACAAGTCCAGCGTGCTGTTCGCTCGGCCGACCGGCTCCCCATCATAAGATTAATTTTAAATATTCTATCTTGAATGCTAAGTATATTTAATTCTTCCCTCATATTGAGAACTGGTAGTTATACAGCCAAGTATATTTCTGAGTGCTTCATTTTGTATTTTTTCCAGTCTATCAATACTTTTGCCATTTTCAAGACTAAAGCTGGTGCATGATAGTCTATCAGAGACCGTACATATGCTAAGTGCATCATTTTTGCTATTCTAATTTTAACACCGGATTTAGAGCTGTACCCCACTACAGTTCTGAGAGCCTTGAGTCTGTCTCTACATTGCTGATGTAACTTATTGACTGCAGTTGAGGTACAAGGGACACACACACCAAGGTATTTGAAAGAGGAGACATAGTTTATTGGTATGTTATCTATCTTAAGTTTTCGTGGTCCACTTTTGCGATTAGCAATTTGTCTGTTAAATACCTTAGTTTTAGCAGCGTTGATTACAAGACCAAGGCTCTCACAAGCTGTATGTATACAATTTAAGACTGTTTGCATTTCGCGGTGGGTTTTAGTATGCACAAGGATGTCATCTGCATAGCTGATAGTGATGTTTGCCGGACTAGTTGCGATTGATTTTAGTAAAGCATTAATTAGAACATTAAACAAGGTAGGACTAAGTACTCCTCCTTGTGGGGTGCCTAGTTGCATTACTTTAGTTTCACTCTTGTAGCCTTGGAACAGTGCAGAGGACTTCCGGTTGGTAAGATAGCCTCGTATCCATTGTAATAAATGTCCCCCTATATCCATTCTCGCTAATTCATACATAATCACTTCCCTATTAGCAATATCAAAGGCATTTTTTTAAATCAAGAAATGTTGTGTACTTGTGCCTTTTATCTCCATGAACAGTGAGAAAGGTTGTGATACAGTTGTGTACACTTTTACCATGTGTGAAACCACTGATATCAGGTGACATGTGCTCTTTAACTCTGTACTATAATCTATTAAGCACCATTCTCTCAAAGGTTTTGCACATGCAACTGGTCCGTGAGATGGGACGGAAAGCGTCAGGTTGGCTTTGGTCCCATGAGACTGGTGGTCCATGATACTGGCAACTGCCCAGTGTTTAATCCCAGTACGCATTAAACGGGTTACCGTTTATAATAATGGGTTACCGGGTACACGATGTAGGAGTCTTAGAATATCATAGGTGATACCGTCCTCACCAGGAGCAGGGCTACTGCCCCTGAAGGGGGCTGCATCCAATTCATAATCTATATATGGAACATCACATTCATCATGTTGCTTGCTCAACATGAAGTTAGTGAGAGAATTTCTGTCTGGACCTCGCCTGCAATTTCTCCCTAGTGCTAGCTGGTAACATTCCAAAGCTGGAAACCTGAGCCAATTTTGCAATTAACTGATTGGCCTTCTGTAGCGGGTTTGGGTGTGAAACTTGTCTGCTATTGTTACCAATAATTTTGTTTATGCCTTTCCAGGCTTTGCCCAGGGGAGTATGCAGGTTAAGTCCACTAACAAAACCCTCCCATTCATTTTGTCTCAGTTCAGTCATTCTCTCCCTTGCCGCTGCAAGCGCGGCCTGAAACTTGGGTCTCCTGGGCCCCAGCCACAAGGCTCTACACTCAGGAAGGCATGTCAAACATGCTGCCCGTACCAACGATACTGTAATATGGTCATTTAACGGCCAAAATGGCAGTTTTTGTCATTTAAACCATCACCTTTTAATAGATTTCAAAAGAACAAAGAAACGTGAATGCAGCTGTGAGGCATTTGAGTTAAGACATCGAAAAATAGACATAACTTTTAATTGTTAAGCTGCCTAAATTTTGTTTGCTGATTAAAACTACGTTTTTTTTTTCCTTATGTTAAACTACTTCATTACTGTGCATCCGTGCATGTGGCTAGCCGCTGAGCCACTTGTATGCACATTGTATGGCTCTAAGTTTAAGTAATACAAATATTATTCAATAATTTGTATTAAATAACTTGATTAGTTATGGCTTGTGGCCCATATGGCCCTGGGGGGGGGTGGCTCAGTTTGACATGCCCGGCCTATATGGAATTGAGGCCACGGCGGGGCCCTGGGAGGGGGGGGGGGGGGTGGCTCAGTTTGACATGCCCGGCCTATATGGAATTGAGGCCACGGCGGGACATGGCCTCTGCTAACATGCCGTCTCCTCTCCTCTGGTTAGCTTGAGATGATTTCGGGACTTGGCGTCACCGCGGCCCGGTCCTCGACCAGGCCTCCTGTTTTTGTTACCCCCCCCCCCCCCTCAAGGAAGCAGCCCGTAGCAGCTGTCTAACACCCAGGTACCATAGTGACAGTATTGGGCAGCGCCACTCATCCTGTGAGTGGACACACCGCCATAGTGACAGTATTGGGCAGCGGCACTCATCCTGTGAGTGGACACACCGCCATAGTGACAGTATTGGGCAGCGCCACTCATCCTGTGAGTGGACACACCGCCATAGTGACAGTATTGGGCAGCGTCACTCATCCTGTGAGTGGACACACCGCCATAGTGACAGTATTGGGCAGCGTCACTCATCCTGTGAGTGGACACACCGCCATAGTGACAGTATTGGGCAGCGCCACTCATCCTGTGAGTGGACACACCGCCATAGTGACAGTATTGGGCAGCGCCACTCATCCTGTGAGTGGACACACCGCCATAGTGACAGTATTGGGCAGCGCCACTCATCCTGTGAGTGGACACACCGCCATAGTGACAGTATTGGGCAGTGTCACTCATCCTGTGAGTGGACACACCGCCATAGTGACAGTATTGGGCAGCGCCGCTCATCCTGTGAGTGGACACACCGCCATAGTGACAGTATTGGGCAGCGCCACTCATCCTGTGAGTGGACACACCGCCATAGTGACAGTATTGGGCAGTGTCACTCATCCTGTGAGTGGACACACCGCCATAGTGACAGTATTGGGCAGCGCCACTCATCCTGTGAGTGGACACACCGCCATAGTGACAGTATTGGGCAGCGCCGCTCATCCTGTGAGTGGACACACCGCCATAGTGACAGTATTGGGCAGCGCCACTCATCCTGTGAGTGGACACACCGCCATAGTGACAGTATTGGGCAGTGTCACTCATCCTGTGAGTGGACACACCGCCATAGTGACAGTATTGGGCAGCGCCGCTCATCCTGTGAGTGGACACACCGCCATAGTGACAGTATTGGGCAGCGCCACTCATCCTGTGAGTGGACACACCGCCATAGTGACAGTATTGGGCAGCGCCACTCATCCTGTGAGTGGACACACCGAAGTAGCAGCATGTACAACACCAATAGGAAGAAAACCCGCTGGGTTGTTCATCCTACACAGTCTTCTCAGGTATTGAAAATGAACAAGAGTAGAACAAACGTCTAGAACAAGGCAGCTGTTGTGGGCAGCAAGGAGTCTATGCAGCTTGCAGGCACTCTAGGAAATGAAAGCTTTTCATGCCAGTCTCTAACAAATATTATTCTAAGAGGAACTCTGGAAAGAAAGGGACGGTGGAAGCACTCTGATGAATACCTTTTGTTTCTTGTTTGTTACCTTGGAGGGCGTGGGGGGGGGGGAGTGGGCTTGGAGGAGCAGGGGGGGGAGTAGGCTTGGAGGAGCGGGGGGGAGGGAGAGTGGGCTTGGAGGAGCGGGGGGGGGGTGGGCTTGGAGGAGCAGGGGGGAGTAGGCTTGGAGGAGCAGGGGGGGAGTAGGCTTGGAGGAGCAGGGGGGGAGTAGGGTTGGAGGAGCAGGGGGGGGGGAGAGTAGGCTTGGAGGAGCTGGGGGGGGGGAGAGTAGGCTTGAAGGAGCTGGGGGGGGAGAGTAGGCTTGGAGGAGCAGGGGGGGGGGAGAGTAGGCTTGGAGGAGCAGGGGGGGGGGAGAGTAGGCTTGGAGGAGAAGGGGGGGGAGAGTAGGCTTGGAGGAGAAGGGGGTGGAGTAGGCTTGGAGGAGCAGGGGGGGGAGAGTAGGCTTGGAGGAGCAGGGGGTGGGGGAGAGTGGGCTTGGAGGAGCAGGGGGGGAGTAGGCTTGGAGGAGCAGGGGGGGGAGAGTAGGCTTGGCGGAGCAGGGGGGGGGGAGAGTAGGCTTGTAGGAGCAGGGGGGGAGAGTAGGCTTGTAGGAGCAGGGGGGGGGGGAGAGTAGGCTTGTAGGAGCAGGGGGGGAGAGTAGGCTTGTAGGAGCAGGGGGGGGGAGAGTAGGCTTGTAGGAGCAGGGGGGGGAGAGTAGGCTTGGAGGAGCACGGGGGGGGAGAGTAGGCTTGGAGGAGCAGGGGGGGGGAGAGTAGGCTTGGAGGAGCAGGGGGTGGGGGAGAGTAGGCTTGGAGGAGCAGGAGGGGGGAGAGTAGGCTTGGAGGAGCAGGAGGGGGGGGAGAGTAGGCTTCGAGGAGCAGGGGGGGAGAGTAGGCTTGGAGGAGCAGGGGGGGAGAGTAGGCTTGGAGGAGCAGGGGGGGAGAGTAGGCTTGGAGGAGCAGGGGGGGGAGTAGGCTTGGAGGAGCAGGGGGGGGGAGAGTAGGCTTGGAGGAGCAGGGGGTGGGGGAGAGTGGGCTTGGAGGAGCAGGGGGGAGAGTAGGCTTGGAGGAGCAGGGGGGGAGAGTAGGCTTGGCGGAGCAG
Source organism: Procambarus clarkii (assembly GCF_040958095.1). Lineage (NCBI taxonomy): Eukaryota > Metazoa > Arthropoda > Malacostraca > Decapoda > Cambaridae > Procambarus > Procambarus clarkii. The sequence continues at coordinate 41,315,380 of NC_091161.1, forward strand.
GGGGGGAGAGTAGGCTTGTAGGAGCAGGGGGGGAGAGTAGGCTTGTAGGAGCAGGGGGGGGGAGAGTAGGCTTGTAGGAGCAGGGGGGGGAGAGTAGGCTTGTAGGAGCAGGGGGGGGGAGAGTAGGCTTGTAGGAGCAGGGGGGGGGAGAGTAGGCTTGTAGGAGCAGGGGGGGAGAGTAGGCTTGGAGGAGCACGGGGGGGGGGGAGAGTAGGCTTGGAGGAGCAAGGGGGGGGGGAGAGTAGGCTTGGAGGAGCAGGGGGTGGGGGAGAGTAGGCTTGGAGGAGCAGGAGGGGGGGAGAGTAGGCTTGGAGGAGCAGGGGGGGGGGAGAGTAGGCTTAAAGGAGCAGGGGGGGGGGAGAGTAGGCTTGGCGGAGCAGGGGGGGAGAGTAGGCTTGGAGGAGCAGGGGGGGGGAGTAGGCTTGGAGGAGCAGGGGGGGGAGAGTTGGCTTGGAGGAGCAGGGGGTGGGGGAGAGTGGGCTTGGAGGAGCAGGGGGGGAGTAGGCTTGGAGGAGCAGGGGGGGAGAGTAGGCTTGGCGGAGCAGGGGGGGGGAGAGTAGGCTTGGAGGAGCAGGTGGGGGGGGGGAGAGTAGGCTTGGAGGAGCAGGGGGGGGGAGAGTAGGCTTGGAGGAGCAGGGGGGGGAGAGTAGGCTTGGAGGAGCAGGGGGGGGGAGTAGGCTTGGAGGAGCAGGGGGGGGGAGTAGGCTTGGAGGAGATGGGGGGGAGGAAAGGATGTACTGGGGGAGGGGGTGAGAGAGAGGGGATTAACACCTACCATCTAGGCCAGCATTAGTTAACATTCAGTAAGGACTCTGGGCGGGTAATTACTGGCTGACAAACACGGTTGTTAACTTCAGTTGAATAAAATTATCGAGCAACATAATGGAGTGTTCCAGACGTGGTTAACCATATGTATAGCCATCAGACATGGGTTACCCATATGTATAGCCATCAGGCATGGGTTTACCCATATGTATAGCCATCACGTATGGGTTACCCATATGTATAGCCATCAGGTATGGGTTACCCATATGTATAGCCATCACGTATGGGTTACCCATATGTATAGCCATCAGGTATGGGTTACCCATATGTATAGCCATCACGTATGGGTTACCCATATGTATAGCCATCAGGTATGGGTTACCCATATGTATAGCCATCACGTATGGGTTACCCATATGTATAGCCATCAGGTATGGGTTACCCATATGTATAGCCATCACGTATGGGTTACCCATATGTATAGCCATCACGTATGGGTTACCCATATGTATAGCCATCACGTATGGGTTACCCATATGTATAGCCATCACGTATGGGTTACCCATATGTATAGCCATCACGTATGGGTTACCCATATGTATAGCCATCACGTATGGGTTACCCATATGTATAGCCATCACGTATGGGTTACCCATATGTATAGCCATCACGTATGGGTTACCCATATGTATAGCCATCACGTATGGGTTACCCATATGTATAGCCATCACGTATGGGTTACCCATATGTATAGCCATCACGTATGGGTTACCCATATGTATAGCCATCACGTATGGGTTACCCATATGTATAGCCATCACGTATGGGTTACCCATATGTATAGCCATCACGTATGGGTTACCCATATGTATAGCCATCACGTATGGGTTACCCATATGTATAGCCATCACGTATGGGTTACCCATATGTATAGCCATCACGTATGGGTTACCCATATGTATAGCCATCACGTATGGGTTACCCATATGTATAGCCATCACGTATGGGTTACCCATATGTATAGCCATCACGTATGGGTTACCCATATGTATAGCCATCAGGCATGGGTTACCCATATGTATAGCCATCAGGCATGGGTTACCCATATGTATAGCCATCAGGCATGGGTTTACCCATATGTATAGCCATCAGGCATGGGTTTACCCATATGTATAGCCATCAGGCATGGGTTTACCCATATGTATAGCCATCAGGCATGGGTTTACCCATATGTATAGCCATCAGGCATGGGTTTACCCATATGTATAGCCATCAGGCATGGGTTTACCCATATGTATAGCCATCAGGCATGGGTTTACCCATATGTATAGCCATCAGGCATGGGTTTACCCATATGTATAGCCATCAGGCATGGGTTTACCCATATGTATAGCCATCGGGCATGGGTTTACCCATATGTATAGCCATCGGGCATGGGTTTACCCATATGTATAGCCATCGGGCATGGGGTTACCCATATGTATAGCCATCGGGCATGGGGTTACCCATATGTATAGCCATCGGGCATGGGTTTACCCATATGTATAGCCATCGGGCATGGGTTTACCCATATGTATAGCCATCGGGCATGGGTTTACCCATATGTATAGCCATCGGGCATGGGTTTACCCATATGTATAGCCATCGGGCATGGGTTTACCCATATGTATAGCCATCGGGCATGGGTTTACCCATATGTATAGCCATCGGGCATGGGTTTACCCATATGTATAGCCATCGGGCATGGGTTTACCCATATGTATAGCCATCGGGCATGGGTTTACCCATATGTATAGCCATCGGGCATGGGTTTACCCATATGTATAGCCATCGGGCATGGGTTTACCCATATGTATAGCCATCGGGCATGGGTTTACCCATATGTATAGCCATCGGGCATGGGTTTACCCATATGTATAGCCATCGGGCATGGGTTTACCCATATGTATAGCCATCGGGCATGGGTTTACCCATATGTATAGCCATCGGGCATGGGTTTACCCATATGTATAGCCATCGGGCATGGGTTTACCCATATGTATAGCCATCGGGCATGGGTTTACCCATATGTATAGCCATCGGGCATGGGTTTACCCATATGTATAGCCATCGGGCATGGGTTTACCCATATGTATAGCCATCGGGCATGGGTTTACCCATATGTATAGCCATCGGGCATGGGTTTACCCATATGTATAGCCATCGGGCATGGGTTTACCCATATGTATAGCCATCGGGCATGGGTTTACCCATATGTATAGCCATCGGGCATGGGTTTACCCATATGTATAGCCATCGGGCATGGGTTTACCCATATGTATAGCCATCGGGCATGGGTTTACCCATATGTATAGCCATCGGGCATGGGTTTACCCATATGTATAGCCATCGGGCATGGGTTTACCCATATGTATAGCCATCGGGCATGGGTTTACCCATATGTATAGCCATCGGGCATGGGTTTACCCATATGTATAGCCATCGGGCATGGGTTTACCCATATGTATAGCCATCGGGCATGGGTTTACCCATATGTATAGCCATCGGGCATGGGTTTACCCATATGTATAGCCATCGGGCATGGGTTTACCCATATGTATAGCCATCGGGCATGGGTTTACCCATATGTATAGCCATCGGGCATGGGTTTACCCATATGTATAGCCATCGGGCATGGGTTTACCCATATGTATAGCCATCGGGCATGGGTTTACCCATATGTATAGCCATCGGGCATGGGTTTACCCATATGTATAGCCATCGGGCATGGGTTTACCCATATGTATAGCCATCGGGCATGGGTTTACCCATATGTATAGCCATCGGGCATGGGTTTACCCATATGTATAGCCATCGGGCATGGGTTTACCCATATGTATAGCCATCGGGCATGGGTTTACCCATATGTATAGCCATCAGGCATGGGTTTACCCATATGTATAGCCATCGGGCATGGGTTTACCCATATGTATAGCCATCGGGCATGGGTTTACCCATATGTATAGCCATCGGGCATGGGTTTACCCATATGTATAGCCATCGGGCATGGGTTTACCCATATGTATAGCCATCGGGCATGGGTTTACCCATATGTATAGCCATCGGGCATGGGTTTACCCATATGTATAGCCATCAGGCATGGGTTTACCCATATGTATAGCCATCAGGCATGGGTTTACCCATATGTATAGCCATCAGGCATGGGTTTACCCATATGTATAGCCATCAGGCATGGGTTTACCCATATGTATAGCCATCAGGCATGGGTTTACCCATATGTATAGCCATCAGGCATGGGTTTACCCATATGTATAGCCATCAGGCATGGGTTTACCCATATGTATAGCCATCAGGCATGGGTTTACCCATATGTATAGCCATCAGGCATGGGTTTACCCATATGTATAGCCATCAGGCATGGGTTTACCCATATGTATAGCCATCAGGCATGGGTTTACCCATATGTATAGCCATCAGGCATGGGTTTACCCATATGTATAGCCATCAGGCATGGGTTTACCCATATGTATAGCCATCAGGCATGGGTTTACCCATATGTATAGCCATCAGGCATGGGTTTACCCATATGTATAGCCATCAGGCATGGGTTTACCCATATGTATAGCCATCAGGCATGGGTTTACCCATATGTATAGCCATCAGGCATGGGTTTACCCATATGTATAGCCATCAGGCATGGGTTTACCCATATGTATAGCCATCAGGCATGGGTTTACCCATATGTATAGCCATCAGGCATGGGTTTACCCATATGTATAGCCATCAGGCATGGGTTTACCCATATGTATAGCCATCAGGCATGGGTTTACCCATATGTATAGCCATCAGGCATGGGTTTACCCATATGTATAGCCATCACGTATGGATTAACCATATGTATAGCCATCACGTATGAGTTAACCATATGTATAGCCATCACGTATGGGTTACCCATATGTATAGCCATCAGGCATGGGTTTACCCATATGTATAGCCATCATGTATGGGTTAACCATATGTATAGCCATCACATATGGGTTATCCATATGTATAGCCATCAGGCATGGGTTATCCATATGTATAGCCATCAGGCATGGGTTTACCCATATGTATAGCCATCGGGCATGGGTTACCCATATGTATAGCCATCAGACAGGGGGGCCACACACACAACAGTGACAGGGGGGCCACACAGACACACAACAGTGACAGGGGGGCCACACACACACACACAACAGTGACAGGGGGGGACACACACACACACAACAGTGACAGGGGGGCCACACACAACAGTGACAGGGGGGCCACACACAACAGTGACAGGGGGGCCACACACACAACAGTGACAGGGGGGCCACACACACAACAGTGACAGGGGGCCACACACACAACAGTGACAGGGGGCCACACATACACAACAGTGACAGTAGGGCCACACACACACAACAGTGACAGGGGGCCACACACAACAGTGACAGGGGGGCCACACACACACAACAGTGACAGGGGGGCCACACACACACAACAGTGACAGGGGGGCCACACACACACAACAGTGACAGGGGGGCCACACACACACAACAGTGACAGGGGGCCACACACACAACAGTGACAGGGGGCCACACACAACAGTGACAGGGGGACCACACACAACAGTGACAGGGGGACCACACACAACAGTGACAGGGGGCCACACACACAACAGTGACAGGGGGCCACACACACACACAACAGTGACAGGGGGGCCACACACACAACAGTGACAGGGGGGCCACACACACACAACAGTGACAGGGGGCCACACACACAACAGTGACAGGGGGGCCAAACACACAACAGTGACAAGGGGCCACACACAACAGTGACAGGGGGGCCCCACACACACAACAGTGACAGGGGGGCCACACACACACAACAGTGACAGGGGGGCCACACATACACACAACAGTGACAGGGGGCCACACATACACACAACAGTGACAGGGGGGCCACACATACACACAACAGTGACAGGGGGCCACACATACACAACAGTGACAGGGGGGCCCACACATACACAACAGTGACAGGGGGGCCACACACACAACAGTGACAGGGGGGGCCACACACAAACAGTGACAGGGGGCCACACACACACAACAGTGACAGGGGGCCACACACACACAACAGTGACAGGGGGCCACACACACACAACAGTGACAGGGGGCCACACATACACACAACAGTGACAGGGGGGCCACACATACACACAACAGTGACAGGAGGGCCACACACACACACAACAGTGACAGGAGGGCCACACACACACACAACAGTGACAGGAGGGCCACACACACACACAACAGTGACAGGAGGGCCACACATACACACAACAGTGACAGGGGGGCCACACATACACACAACAGTGACAGGGGGGCCACACACAAGTGACAGGGGGGCCACACACACACAACAGTGACAGGGGGGCCACACACAGTGTCAGGGGGGCCACACACACACACACACACAACAGTGACAGGGGGGCCACACACACACACACAACAGTGACAGGGGGGCCACACACACACACACAACAGTGACAGGGGGGCCACACACACACAACAGTGACAGGGGGGCCACACACACACAACAGTGACAGGGGGGCCACACACACACAACAGTGACAGGGGGGCCACACACACACAACAGTGACAGGGTGGCCACACACACACAACAGTGACAGGGGGGCCACACACACACAACAGTGACAGGGGGGCCACACACACACAACAGTGACAGGGGGGCCACACACACACAACAGTGACAGGGTGGCCGCACACACACACAACAGTGACAGGGGGCCACACATACACAACAGTGACAGGGGGCCACACATACACAACAGTGACAGGGGGGCCACACACAGTGACAGGGGGCCACACACATAACAGTGACAGGGGGCCACACATACACAACAGTGACAGGGGGGCCACACACACAACAGTGACAGGGGGGCCACACACACACAACAGTGACAGGGGGGCCACACACACACAACAGTGACAGGGGGGCCACACACACACACACACACGTGACAGGGGGCCACCCACATACACAACAGTGACAGGGGGGCCACACACACAACAGTGACAGGGGGGCCACACACACACAAGTGACAGGGGGCCACACACACACACAACAGTGACAGGGGGGCCACACACTCAACAGTGACAGGGGGCCCCCACATACACAACAGTGACAGGGGGGCCCACACATACACAACAGTGACAGGGGGGCCACACACACAACAGTGACAGGGGGGCCACACACACACAACAGTGACAGGGGGCCACACATACACAACAGTGACAGGGGGGCCACACATACACACAACAGTGACAGGGGGGCCACACACACACACAACAGTGACAGGGGGGCCACACATACACAACAGTGACAGGGGGGCCACACACAACAGTGACAGGGGGGCCCCACACACACAACAGTGACAGGGGGGCCACACACACAGTGACAGGGGGGCCCCACACACACACACACAACAGTGACAGGGGGCCACACACACACACAACAGTGACAGGGGGGCCACACACACAACAGTGACAGGGGGGCCACACACACAACAATGACAGGGGGGCCACACACAAACAGTGACAGGGGGGCCACACACACAACAGTGACAGGGGGGCCACACACACACAACAGTGACAGGGTGGCCACACACACACAACAGTGACAGGGGGGCCACACACAGTGACTGGGGGCCACACACACACAACAGTGACAGGGGGGCCACACACACACACAAGTGACAGGGGGGCCACACACACAACAGTGACAGGGGGGCCACACACACACACAACAGTGACAGGGGGGCCACACACACACACAACAGTGACAGGGGGGCCACACACACACACAACAGTGACAGGGGGGCCACACACACACACAACAGTGACAGGGGGGCCACACACACACACAACAGTGACAGGGGGGCCACACACACACAAGTGACAGGGGGGGCCACACACACACAACAGTGACAGGGGGGCCACACACACACACACACAACAGTGACAGGGGGGCCACACACACACAACAGTGACAGGGGGGCCACACACACACAACAGTGACAGGGGGGGCACACACACAACAGTGACAGGGGGGCCACACACACAACAGTGACAGGGGGGCCACACACACACAACAGTGACAGGGGGGCCACACACACACAACAGTGACAGGGGGGGCCACACACACACAAGTGACAGGGGGCCACACACACACAACTGAGACAGGGGGGCCACACACACACACAGCAGTGACAGGGGGGCCACACACACACACACACACACAACAGTGACAGGGGGGCCACACACACACACAGCAGTAACAGGGGGGCCACACAACAGTGACAGGGGGGCCCCACACACACACATACAACAGTGACAGGGGGGCCACACACACACACAACAGTGACAGGGGGGGGCCACACACACACACACACAACAGTGACAGGGGGCCACACACACACAACAGTGACAGGGGGGCCACACACACACAACAGTGACAGGGGGGCCACACACACAACAGTGACAGGGGGCCACACACACAGTGACAGGGGGCCACACACACACACAACAGTGACAGGGGGCCACACACACACACAACAGTGACAGGGGGGCCACACACACACACAACAGTGACAGGGGGCCACACACAACAGTGACAGGGGGCCACACACAACAGTGACAATGGGGCCACACACAACAGTGACAGGGGGGCCACACACACACAACAGTGACAGGGGGCCACACACACAACAGTGACAGGGGGCCACACACAACAGTGACAGGGGGACCACACACAACAGTGACAGGGGGACCACACACAACAGTGACAGGGGGCCACACACACAACAGTGACAGGGGGCCACACACACACACAACAGTGACAGGGGGGCCACACACACAACAGTGACAGGGGGGCCACACACACACAACAGTGACAGGGGGGCCACACACACAACAGTGACAGGGGAGGCCACACACACACACAACAGTGACAGGGGGGCCACACACACAACAGTGACAGGGGGGGCCACACACACACACAACAGTGACAGGGGGGGCCACACACACACAGTGACAGGAGGCTAATGCTTCATCTGGTTAGTGTTTGGGTGGTTGTAAAGTTTGGTGAATCATTGTGGTAGTGGGACAGACAGTGGTGGGGGGAGGGGGGTGGCGGCGTCTACAAGTCTGCTCCTCGGGCAGGGTGTGTCTGCCTGCCTCGACTGTCTGCCGTATGGTCTGCTGGCCGACTGCTTGGCCGGCGCGTGACGTCACTAGCTCCCTGACCCAGTTTCTTAACTGCCTTCTTCTCTAAATTGTCTTGTCGTTAAGGGGAAAAAAACGGGAGCTTTAACAGCTCAATCGTCCCCGGATCAGTCGTCTGATAGCCGTTAAACTGAATGCTTCTCAAAGTACCTTTAACCATCAGAATATTATGGGTTTAGGTTCTTGGCCCAGCTCTGGCACCTTATTTACCACTCAGCCGACTTTATCCAACTTTACTAGTACTTGACGGGCCGATCAGATGATGACATTATTACTCCATTATTTGGTCTTTGTCTGACGGCTTTCTTGATGCAGTGACAAAACTACACATTCATTCATCTGTGTTTTTGGTTGACATCTGGTTGGTACATCAGCTTCTTCAGTGGTTGATGAGGGCGTTGGCCGGTGAATGGATTAGCTGTGTACTGTGGCTGTCACTGTGGCTGTCACTGTGGCTGTCACTGTGGAGTGGACCGCAGGGCAGTGTAGCGTATTAGAGAGTTTAGAAGAGGGGGGAAATCTCATTATGCATTTTGGTTCTACAAGGTGGCCAACTCCAAAATATTAAATATGTACCCAACTCAACTAATGATTAATCAGCCTAATGACTAATCAATTAATCAATGGGATAAGTGGGATCTATCAGTTGATTTTGTAAATGCGCCCAAGAAAGATAGTGTGCACACTACATTGTTAAAACAGTTAACACTGAAAAGCATCACTGAAAGTACTCAGAGTATGGGTAACGATGTGTATCAGTGCTATACCGACGGCTCTGTAGAAGAAGGTGGACGATGTACCGGATGTGCATGTAACATATTTGAACAATCTTCTCTCGTACATACAGCAATGAAGCGCGTCAATGACTGGGCAAGTACAACTCAAACCGAACTTGCAGGCATATACCTTGCCACTGAATTTTTAAAAGACAAAGGCAGTGGACTTATATACTGTGACTCGCAGAGTGCACTCCTGGCATTGAACGCACATAGTAGTGACACCCAGAAAATAGTCAGTGATATTCGAATGAATGTTTTAGCTGCCAAAGAAAACAGATTTGAGATTAAATTCCTATGGATACCATCACATGTTGGCATCTCAAGGCATGACACTGTTGATATGCTTGCTAAGTCAGCTTGCAGAAAACCAGTGGTAGAAATTGATATGGGTGTTTCATTAGCAGTGACAAAGAGAATACTTAAACAAATATCTAATGAAGATCTCACAGACCCAACAAATTCACAAAGACCTGAAAGTTGTAGCATTAAATATTATGATAGATATCGTGAGGAGACATTCACATATGGGACTAATAGAACAAGAACCCGGCAATGTGATGTTATAGTGGCCAGAATACGCCTGGGATATAGACGTATCTGGCAGCTGTCTCAACACCCAAATGTCGAGTACACAATGTGTCAACTTTGTGAAAGAGAAAACATGCACTCTCTTGAACATTATATTGTAGAATGTCCCATACTGACTGACTTTCGCCGTCCTGGGCTAAGGTATGCTGAACTGTGTAATTACTATATGAGTACTGGAACACTTGATGATATATTGGACTTGTATCCAAGATTGACCATGTAATGTATCAATCATACAATGTATATATATGATGTAACTACATAACCTGAGCTTGTAAAAGCACCTTCATCACCTTCAGTGATTAAGTGCTTAATAACACGTTAGTTTCTCTATCAGCTATCTTACCCTCTCAGAGTAGGAGAGCCATAAATGTATGTGTATTTATGTGTAGTGCATGTGTGTGTGTGTGTGTGTGTATATATATATATTATATATATATAATATATATATAATATATATATAATATATATATATATATATATATATATATATATATAATATATATATATATATATATATATATATATATATATATATATATATATATATATATAATGTGTGTATAAAGTATGTGGACGCTGATCAGAATTACATTTCACTTTTGTAAATGCACATTAATGATATTATGTAAGACGTGTAGATGGTTCTTCAGAGACTGGTGGTTTGGTGGAGCAGCTCGGTTAGGTTCGGCTCGGCTAGGTTATAAGTAAAGCCATAAGCACCGGTATTACAGTCACGCTACCAAACACGCGCGTGTGTGTACTGACCTAGTTGTGCTTGCGGGGGTTGAACTCTGCTCTTTCGGCCCGCCTCTCAACTGTTACTACTAACTTTTTTTTTTTTTTTTTACTTTTCTCCCCCCCCCCCCCACACACACACACACACACACACACTCACGCACGCACGCACCGGGGTGGGGGGAAGGGCCGGCCGAGCGGACAGCACGCTGGGCCTGGGTTCGATCCCGGGCGCCGGCGAGAAACGATGGGCAGAGTTTTTCACCCTATGCCCCTGTTACCTAGCAGTAAATAGGTACCTGGGAGTTAGTCAGTTGTCACGGGCTGCTTCCTGGTGTGTGTGTGTGTGTGTGTGTATGATGTGGGGAACAAAATAGTAGTGGTAGTAGAAACAGTTGATTGACAGTTGAGAGGCGGGACCAAAGAGCCAGAGCTCAACTCCTGCAAGCACAACTGAGTAAAACTAGGTGAGTACACACACACACACACACACACACACTCAAGAAGCAGCTCGTAGCAGCTGTCTAACTCCCAGGTACTTATTTAGTGCTAGGCAACAGGGACATCAGGATGAAAGAAACATTTTGCCCATTTGTCTACACCTCCACCGGGTATCGAACCCGGAACCTCAGGACTACGAATCGGAAGCGCTGTCCACCCAGCTGTCAGGCGCCTGACAAACACAAACTAGAAACTTGAGAAACAAACCTACTGCTGCCCTCTGCGACTTTGATGGCTCGAAATTGGGCCATCAAAAATCTGTTTCCTTAGAGATTTTGCAACGAGGATGGGGGATAGAGGGGATGGCAGGATAGTGGGTGGGTGAGGGAAGGTGATAGGATAGGGGGAGAAGAGAAGTGGAGGGGATAGGAGGTGGCTAGGGGAGGGGAGAAAGATACTCGCATACTCCATCTATTCATATATATGTCTTACCTAGTCATACCACAATGCCAGTTCTTGAAGTGATGGAGGACGGCTACAGCACCGCTAATGGTGGAGGAGTTTGTAGTGTGGTGGTGGCGGGGGTGTGGGTGGTAGTGGCGGGGGTGTGGGTGGTGGTGGCGGACACACCTAGACGTGTTGGTGGCCAAAATCAATGGGTGAGGGCGCCTGGCCGTCTCCACCAGTGTCTCGGTGGTGTGGGGCGCGGCCACATGTATGCCATGCTCCCCCCCGACACAATCACTTCACAAGTTCCCTCAGGCTCGGAATTTTGTGTGTGTGTACTCACCTAGTTGTGTCTGCAGGATCGAGCATTGACTCTTGGATCCCGCCTTTCGAGCATCGGTTGTTTACAGCAATGACTCCTGTCCCATTTCCCTATCATACCTGGTTTTAAAATTATGAATAGTATTTGCTTCCACAACCTGTTCCTGAAGTGCATTCCATTTTCCCACTACTCTCACGCTAAAAGAAAACTGCCTAACATCTCTGTGACTCATCTGAGTTTCCAGCTTCCATCCATGTCCCCTCGTTCTGTTACTATTCCGTGTGAACATTTCGTCTATGTCCACTCTGTCCATCCCTCTGAGTATCTTATACGTTCCTATCATGTCCCCCCTCTCCCTTCTTCTTTCTAGTGTCGTAAGGCACAGTTCCCTCAGGCGCTCCTCATACCCCATCCCTCGTAGCTCTGGGACGAGTCTCGTTGCAAACCTCTGAACCTTTTCCAGTTTCATTATATGCTTCTTCAGGTGGGGACTCCATGATGGGGCGGCATACTCTAAGACTGGCCTTACGTAGGCAGTGTAAAGCGCCCTAAATGCCTCCTTACTTTGGTTTCTGAATGATGTTCTAACTTTTGCCAGTGTAGAGTACGCTGCTGTCGTTATCCTATATATAGGTGTGTGTGTGTGTGTACTCACCTAGTTGTACTCACCTAGTTGTGTTTGCGGGGGTTGAGCTCTGGCTCTTTGGTCCCGCCTCTCAACCGTCAATCAACTGATGTACAGATTCCTGAGCCTATTGGGCTCTATCATATCTACACTTGAAACTGTGTATGGAGTCAGCCTCCACCACATCACTGCCTAATGCGTTCCAATTACTAACTACTCTCACACTGAAAAAGTTTTCTAATGTCTCTGTGGCTCATTTGGGTACTTGGCTTCCACTTGCGTCCCCTTGTGCGTGTACCACCCGTGTTGAATAATCCATCCTTGTCTACCCTGTCAATTCCTCTGAAAATTTCGTATGTGGTGATCATGTCTCCCCCGAGCTCTTCCATCTTCCAGCAACGTGAGGTGCAGTTCACGCAGCCTTTCCTCGTAACTCATGCCTCTTAGTTGCAGTGAGTTACGGCAACTCGTAACTTTCTTTCCTCGTAACTCATGCCGGGACTAGCCTAGTGGCATACCTCTGAACTTTTTCCAGCTTCGTCTTGTGCTTTGACAAGGTACGGGCTCCATGCTGGGGCCGCATACTCCAGGATTGGTCTTACATATGTGGTATACAAGGTTCTGAATGATTCCTTGCACAGGTTCCTGAAGGCAGTTGTGATAGCCAGTAGATAAGCTTTATAGCCTAGCGACAAGGGCCAGTGTTCACATCAGCTTTCGAGGTTGAAGTGAACTAAAGAGGTTGAGGGCGTTAAGGTGTTGCGTGTTGAAGGGTTATAGCATGTGGTGTCTGGTCGCTGGCCTCAGGTGTGTCCTCTTAAGTGCAAATAAAACAGGACAATTTAGGCTTTCCTTGCATAAAACAAGGTTTGTCTGGGTACAAATATAACGACTAGGGTTATTACTACGTGTGGTTCGTCTTTGGTTTATATTGCATGGAAGAATGGTCACAACATGTCCCAGAAGACGTTGATAACTTTGTTGCTGACCTTAATCACCAAATTGAGCACTGTCTTCTCAGAGTTCCGCGCCGTACACCTGGGCGAAGTAACCCTCAGAAGCAAATAAAATGGTATGAGAACGACTACATAAAGATGGTCAATGCAGCTGTAAGGAGCAAGAGTAGAGAGTACCGGAGACATCCCACTGACACCAACCAAGAGCTGTTTTAAAACTGTGTCAAGTAGCCAGGGAAGAGAAGATTAAAGAGCGGGAAAGACAATGGCTTGACTTTACTAGCTCTATTGGAAGACAAACATCTGCAAGACAAGTGTGGTCAAAGATACAGGTAGCTAAGGTGGGGGGGGGGGGGGCAGAACCCGGCCCGCGGCTCGCAAAGACCCCCAGGGTAAGGCTGAGGAACCCGGCCCGCGGCTCACAGACCCCCAGGGTAAGGCTAAGGAACCCGGCCTGTGGCTCACAGACCCCCAGGGTAAGGCTGAGGAACCCGGCCTGTGGCTTACAAAGACCCCCAGGGTAAGGCTGAGGAACCCGGCCTGCGGCTCACAGACCCCCAGTGTAAGGCTGAGGAACCCGGCCTGCGGCTCACAAAGACCCCCAGTGTAAGGCTGAGGAACCCGGCCTGCGGCTCTCAAAGACCCCCAGGGTAAGGCTGGGGAACCCGGCCTGCGGCTCACAGACCCCCAGGGTAAGGCTGAGGAACCCGGCCCGCGGCTCGCAAAGACCCCCAGGGTAAGGCTGAGGAACCCGGCCCGCGGCTCACAGACCCCCAGGGTAAGGCTGAGGAACCCGGCCTGCGGCTCACAGACCCCCAGGGTAAGGCTGAGGAACCCGGCCTGCGGCTCATAAGGACCCCCAGGGTAAGGCTGAAGAACCCGGCCTGAGGCTCACAAAGACCCCCAGGGTAAGGCTGAAGAACCCGGCCTGCGGCTCACAAAGACCCCCAGGGTAAGGCTGAGGAACCCGGCCCGCGGCTCACAGACCCCCAGGGTAAGGCTGAGGAACCCGGCCTGCGGCTCACAAGGACCCCCAGGGTAAGGCTGAAGAACCCGGCCTGCGGCTCACAAGGACCCCCAGGGTAAGGCTGAGGAACCCGGCCTGCGGCTCACAAAGACCCCCAGGGTAAGGCTGAGGAACCCGGCTTGTGGCTCACAAAGACCCCCAGGGTAAGGCTGAGGAACCCGGCCCGCGGCTCACAAAGACCCCCAGGGTAAGGCTGAGGAACCCGGCCCGCGGCTCACAAGGACCCCCAGGGTAAGGCTGAGGAACCCGGCCTGCGGCTCACAAAGACCCCCAGGGTAAGGCTGAGGAACCCGGCCTGCGGCTCACAAAGACCCCCAGGGTAAGGCTGAGGAACCCGACCTGCGGATCACAAAGACCCCCAGGGTAAGGCTGAGGAACCCGGCCTGCGGCTCACAAAGACCCCTAGGGTAAGGCTGAGGAACCCGGCCTGCGGCTCACAAAGACCCCCAGGGTAAGGCTGAGGAACCCGGCCTGCGGCTTACAAAGACCCCCAGGGTAAGGCTGAGGAACCCGGCCTGTGGCTCACAAAGACCCCCAGGGTAAGGCTGAAGAACTAATCCACAAGTGGAGTGATGCAGCATCCTCCCCCTCCCTCCCTGCAGCAGTCAGCAGGGAACAGCTCCTGCGACATGATGACAGAAGAATTAGGATAACGAGAGCACTGTCTAGTGATGACGAGTATGGGGAACCAATCACAGCCCAGGAAGTAAGGGGCGCTATGAAAAAGGGTAACAGTACAGCACCTGGTGAAGATGGCGTCACCTACGACATGCTCAATGGACTGTGTGAAGTGTCTGGGAATCCACTACTCCACCTGTTTAACAAGTCATTCCTAAGTGGAGTGTTGCCCACACAATGGAAACATGCAATAATTGTTCCCATACCGAAGCCCAATGACCCTGGCAATTACAGACCTATCAGTCCAACCCGTTCTCGCAAATTTAATAAGTCAATATTGACTTATTAAATATGTGCATATGTGACATACTTAACATAATAGATACCCTTAAAAAGCTTCATAGAAAACACCGACCTTACCTAACCTACTTAGTATGTTAAGATAAGCATCTTATTGCTTCGTAATTACAATTATTACCTAACCTATAATAGGTATAGGTTAAGTAATAATTGTAATTACGAAGCAATAAGATGCTTATCTTAAGATACTAACAAGGCAGCAGGTGGTTACCAGCACCAGGTGGCAGAGTTACCGGCACCACGTGGCAGAGTTACCGGCACCACGTGGCAGAGTTACCGGCACCAGGTGGCAGAGTTACCGGCACCAGGTGGCAGAGTTACCGGCACCAGGTGGCAGAGTTACCGGCACCAGGTGGCAGAGTTACCGGCACCAGGTGGCAGAGTTACCGGCACCAGGTGGCAGAGTTACCGGCACCAGGTGGCAGAGTTACCGGCACCAGGTGGCAGAGTTACCGGCACCAGGTGGCAGAGTTACCGGCACCAGGTGGCAGAGTTACCGGCACCAGGTGGCAGAGTTACCGGCACCAGGTGGCAGAGTTACCGGCACCAGGTGGCAGAGTTACCGGCACCAGGTGGCAGAGTTACCGGCACCAGGTGGCAGAGTTACCGGCACCAGGTGGCAGAGTTACCGGCACCAGGTGGCAGAGTTACCGGCACCAGGTGGCAGAGTTACCGGCACCAGGTGGCAGAGTTACCGGCACCAGGTGGCAGAGTTACCGGCACCAGGTGGCAGAGTTACCGGCACCAGGTGGCAGAGTTACCGGCACCAGGTGGCAGAGTTACCGGCACCAGGTGGCAGAGTTACCGGCACCAGGTGGCAGAGTTACCGGCACCAGGTGGCAGAGTTACCGGCACCAGGTGGCAGAGTTACCGGCACCAGGTGCCAGAGTTACCGGCACCAGGTGGCAGAGTTACCGGCACCAGGTGGCAGAGTTACCGGCACCAGGTGGCAGAGTTACCGGCACCAGGTGGCAGAGTTACCGGCACCAGGTGGCAGAGTTACCGGCACCAGGTGGCAGAGTTACCGGCACCAGGTGGCAGAGTTACCGGCACCAGGTGGCAGAGTTACCGGCACCAGGTGGCAGAGTTACCGGCACCAGGTGGCAGAGTTACCGGCACCAGGTGGCAGAGTTACCGGCACCAGGTGGCAGAGTTACCGGCACCAGGTGGCAGAGTTACCGGCACCAGGTGGCAGAGTTACCGGCACCAGGTGGCAGAGTTACCGGCACCAGGTGGCAGAGTTACCGGCACCAGGTGGCAGAGTTACCGGCACCAGGTGGCAGAGTTACCGGCACCAGGTGCCAGAGTTACCGGCACCAGGTGCCAGACAGGTTAAGGAAACACTCTCTCAACCCCACAATAGAGAAGGCACACGGGACATGATCAATACACACTGGGGTCAATACACACTGGGGTCAATACACACTGGGGTCAATACACACTGGGGTCAATACACACTGGGGTCAATACACACTGGGTCAATACACACTGGGTCAATTCTTTGTTAGAGGAATTTGCTCTTCCCCTTGTTAGAGCCGACAGTGACGCCAAGGTACCGATAGTGGTCAACCTACTCAAGTGTTACACCATTAATTTGTAGTTCTTCATTTTCTCCCCTCTTGTGATGAGAGTATGCCTTCGTCTTGTTTTTGGAGAGAGTGAAACAGAGTTCAACACATTTCCTTCGAAGGAGTTCAATGGACTCTTTGATTTTTTCCCAAGGTGGGAGCTTGTATTAGGACATTATCTGTATACCCCCCCCCCTCCCACCCATGTTGCGTCCCTTCCGAAAAATCAATATTTACAATGGCGTTCATAAGTACATTGAATAGTGCAGTGCTTAAGACTCCGCCTTGCGGGGTCCCGAGTTCCATATTCATTGTTCTGGAGACTGCTCCGTTGAAGCAGACCTTGGCTTTCCACCCTGTGAGGTAGTCTTTAGTCCATATCATGAGTCTCCCCTTGACACCCATGCATGCAAGCTCGTCCAGGATCGCAATCCCCTGTGCTTTGTCGAAAGCTCCTTCGGTGTCAATAAACACAGAGTACTTAGCTGTGTCATTAGCCAGGTAATTAACTATACAATTTGCTGTGCTCCGTCCTTTAACAAATCCATTGACCCCCTCCCCTAACCTGCCTATTTTGTGCAACAGTCGGTTTAGGATGATCCTTTTAAGCATCTTGCAAGTGCATGACACGAGACTGATCAACCCGTTCTCGCAAATTCGTAAAGTCAATATTGACTTATTAACTACGTGCATAGGTGATATACTAAACATAATAGATACCCTTAAAAAGATTCATAGAAAACACCGACCTTACCTAACCTTGTTAGTATCTTAAGATAAGCATCTTATTGCTTCGTAATTACAATTATTACTTAACCTATACCTATTATAGCACCAACCCGGGCGGGTCGGGTCGGGGCCAGCCTCACCAACCCGGGCGGGTCGGGTCGGGGCCAGCCTCACCAACCCGGGCGGGTCGGGTCGGGGCCAGCCTCACCAACCCGGGCGGGTCGGGTCGGGGCCAGCCTCACCAACCCGGGCGGGTCGGGTCGGGGCCAGCCTCACCAACCCGGGCGGGTCGGGTCGGGGCCAGCCTCACCAACCCGGGCGGGTCGGGTCGGGGCCAGCCTCACCAACCCGGGCGGGTCGGGTCGGGGCCAGCCTCACCAACCCGGGCGGGTCGGGTCGGGGCCAGCCTCACCAACCCGGGCGGGTCGGGTCGGGGCCAGCCCCCCGTGGCGTCCTCATCCAAATCGATGTTATGGACTTTGTAAAAATCAACCTGACCCCGGCTGCCAGCAGGTAACTGTAGCGTGTAGTAATGGACACTAAAACCTCCCAGAGCTGTGTGCGTCACGCTGCTGACGCTCCAAGTGGAATATACTCATTAATATTTGTTTACCATTGTCAAACATTAAATAATACATTAACAATAATCTATTGATATTCAGCTTTAAATTAACATGCATGAAATTGGTAAGAAAGTGTACATAAAGTAGATATAAGATGAATGTATAGAAATGTGTTCAAGGTCAGTGTTTTGCGTGAAAAGACTGGTGAGCCGTGTAGCCGATCGAGCCGATCACCACTGTGTAGCAAGGACCTTGTGCATACACACCTTATAGTTAGTCACGGTTTCTGGCCCATCTGTCCTGCTGTACCATGACGGAGACACACGGAGAGCGAGTTACCTAAACCTTTACGACTATATAGCCCTGGGGAGGGATGCATATAGCCCTGGGGAGGGATGCATATAGCCCTGGGGAGGGATGCATATAGCCCTGGGGAGGGATGCATATAGCCCTGGGGAGGGATGCATATAGCCCTGGGGAGGGATGCATATAGCCCTGGGGAGGGATGCATATAGCCCTGGGGAGGGATGCATATAGCCCTGGGGAGGGATGCATATAGCCCTGGGGAGGGATGCATATAGCCCTGGGGAGGGATGCGAGAACACGTACTTAGGATAGTACGGAGAAAAGGAACGGTGCCCAACCACTTGACCGGTCGGGGGATTGAATGCTGACCTGCATGAAGGGGAGACTGTTGCTCTTCTGTCCAGTACAAGTGGTTAGCGCGCGCGCTAGCCACTTAGTGGCCGCCTCCAGTGGACTCCAGATGTGGTGGAGGCTGACTCCATACACAGTTTCAAATGTAGATATGATAGAGCCCAATAGGCTCAAGAATCTTTTGTACACCAGTTGATTGACAGTTGAGAGGCGGACCGAAAGAGCAGAGCTCAACCCCCGCAAACACAACTAGGTGAATACACACACACACACACACACACACACACATGCCTAACAAACCTTTTAGAATTCTATGATAAAGTAACAAGGATAAGGCAGGACAGAGAAGGCTGGGCAGACTGCATATTTCTTGACTGCCAAAAGGCCTTTGATACGGTACCGCACATGAGACTGCTATACAAACTTGAGAGGCAGGCAGGAGTAAGCGGAAAGGCCCTAGTATGGGTGAAGAACTACCTAACAGGAAGGAGCCAGAGGGTAATGGTAAGGGGCGAAAAGTCGGACTGGCGAACAGTAACAAGTGGAGTACCTCAAGGATCGGTGCTGGGACCAATCCTCTTTCTAATTTACGTAAATGATATGTTTACAGGAGTGGAATCATACATGTCAATGTTTGCAGATGACGCAAAATTAATGAGAAGAGTTGTGACAGACGAGGATTGTAGGATCCTCCAAGAGGACTTAAACAGGCTGCAGAGATGGTCAGGGAAATGGCTACTGGAGTTTAACACCAGTAAATGTAAAGTTATGGAAATGGGATCAGGTGACAGGAGACCAAAGGGACAGTACACAATGAAGGGGAACAGCCTACCTGTAACGATTCGAGAAAGAGACCTGGGAGTGGATGTGACACCTAATCTAACTCCTGAGGCACATATAAATAGGATAACGACAGCAGCGTACTCTACACTGGCGAAAATTAGAACTTCATTCAGAAACCTAAATGAGGAAGCTTTTAGGGCGCTTTACACTGCCTACGTGAGACCCGTCTTAGAGTATGCCGCGCCATCATGGAGCCCCCACCTGAAAAAACACATAAAGAAACTGGAGAAGGTTCAGAGGTTTGCGACGAGGCTTGTCCCAGAGTTACGAGGGATGGGATATGAAGAGCGGCTGAAGGAACTGAACCTAACGACACTAGAGAAAAGAAGGGAGAGAGGAGATATGATAGGGACATATAAAATACTCAGGGGAATTGACAAAGTGGAAATAGATGAAATGTTCACACGTAATAATAACAGAACGAGGGGACATGGGTGGAAACTGGAAACTCAGATGAGTCACAGAGATGTTAGGAAGTTTTCTTTTAGCGTGAGAGTAGTGGGAAAATGGAATGCACTTGGGGAACAGGTTGTGGAAGCAAATACTATTCATACTTTTAAAACTAGGTATGATAGGGAAATGGGACAGGAGTCATTGCTGTAAACAACCGATAGCTGGAAAGGCGGGATCCAAGAGTCAATGCTCGATCCTGCAAGCACATATAGGTGAGTACATATAGGTGAGTACACAAAAGGGGCCTGGTGGATAGTGCGCTGGACTCGTAATTCTGTGGCGCGGGTTCGATTCCCGCACCGGGCAGAAACAACTGGGCAAAGTTTCTTTCACCCTGAATGCCCCTGTTACCTAGCAGTAAATAGGTACCTGGGTGTTAGTCACCTGTCACGGGCTGCTTCCTGGGGTGTGTGTGTGTGTGTGTGTGTGTGTGTGTGTGTGTGTGTGTGTGTGTGTGTGTGTGTGTGTGTGTGTGTGTGTGTGGGGAGAGAGAGAGAAAAAAAAGTAGTTAGTAAACAGTTGATTGACAGTTGAGAGGCGGGCCGAAAGAGCAAAGCTCAACCCCCGCAAACTCAACTAGGTGAATACACACACACGCACGCTCACACACGCACACGCTCACACGCTCACGTGGTTTGGTGGCTGAGTGGACAGCGCTTGTGACTTAATTTTATGGCCCGGGGAACAATCACCACGATGGTGGAAACAAATGGGCAGAGTTCCTTTCACCCTGATGCCCCTGTTCACCTAGCAGTAGATAGGTACCTAGGAGTTAGACAGCTGTTACGGGCTGCTCTATGGAGAGGTTATCTTGAGATGAGTTCGGGGCTTAGCGTCCCCGCGGCCCGGTCCTCGACCAGGCCTCCTTTTTGTTACCCCCCCCCCTCCCCCCAGGAAGTTTCCCGTAGCAGCTGTCTAAAAATTCCCAGGTACCAATCTACTGGTAGGTGAACAGGGGCATCAGGGTGAAAGGAACTCTGCCCATTTGTTTTCGCCTTCACCGGGAATCGAACCCGGAACCTTAGGACTACGAATACCGAGCACTGTCCACTCAGCTGGTAGTCCCTATCCCTGTCAGGGTGTGTAACAAAAAGGAGGCCTGGTTGAGAACTGGGCCGCGAGGACGCTAAGCCCCGAAATCATGTCAAGAAGAAGAATCTCAAGATAACCCCCCCCCCTTCCCCCCACCACCAAGCAGAAGACCCCAGACAGGAATATAACAACAACAACAACAAGAACAATACATAGCAGAGAGCAACAACAGTGACACACACACACACAATGAGAGCCAAACTTCTAGTGATGGGGGACCTGAACCATGGAGACATTGACTGGGATTCCAGTAATCCTCATGATGGGGAAGAAACACGGAGAGCGAAATTATTGGAAGTGTAAGAAAGAAAGCTCTTAACACATGTAAAGGAGGACACAAGAGTAAGGGGAGGTGCACGAAGTACACTGGACTTGATCTTCACCCAGAACGAGGAAGACATTGACAACTTAGAGCCTGAGATACCACTAGGCGCGAGTGACCATTGTGTCTTGGTATTCACCTAGTTGTGTTTGCGGGGGTTGAGCTTAGCTCTTTCAGCCCGCCTCTCAACTGTCAATCAACTGGTATTACACTACATGATGCAACTCACAACAGTGCACAAAATATATTATGTCGCAGGAGCTGTTCCTTAATAATTCCTTGAGGGAGGGCAGAGGAGGAGGATGGTGCGTCATCCGTCCACTTGTGTGTTAGTTATTGAGCCTTACCCTCGGGGTCCCTGTGTGTAGCCTTACCCTCGGGGTCCCTGTGTGTAGCCTTACCCTCGGGGTCCCTGTGTGTAGCCTTACCCTCGGGGTCCCTGTGTGTAGCTTTACCCTCGGGGTCCCTGTGTGTAGCCTTACCCTCGGGGTCCCTGTGTGTAGCCTTACCCTCGGGGTCCCTGTGTGTAGCTTTACCCTCGGGGTCCCTGTGTGTAGCTTTACCCTCGGGGTCCCTGTGTGTAGCTTTACCCTCGGGGTCCCTGTGTGTAGCTTTACCCTCGGGGTCCCTGTGTGTAGCTTTACCCTCGGGGTCCCTGTGTGTAGCCTTACCCTCGGGGTCCCTGTGTGTAGCTTTACCCTCGGGGTCCCTGTGTGTAGCTTTACCCTCGGGGTCCCTGTGTGTAGCCTTACCCTCGGGGTCCCTGTGTGTAGCCTTACCCTCGGGGTCCCTGTGTGTAGCCTTACCCTCGGGGTCCCTGTGTGTAGCCTTACCCTCGGGGTCCCTGTGTGTAGCTTTACCCTCGGGGTCCCTGTGTGTAGCTTTACCCTCGGGGTCCCTGTGTGTAGCCTTACCCTCGGGGTCCCTGTGTGTAGCCTTACCCTCGGGGTCCCTGTGTGTAGCCTTACCCTCGGGGTCCCTGTGTGTAGCCTTACCCTCGGGGTCCCTGTGTGTAGCTTTACCCTCGGGGTCCCTGTGTGTAGCTTTACCCTCGGGGTCCCTGTGTGTAGCCTTACCCTCGGGGTCCCTGTGTGTAGCTTTACCCTCGGGGTCCCTGTGTGTAGCCTTACCCTCAGGGTCCCTGTGTGTAGCCTTACCCTCGGGGTCCCTGTGTGTAGCTTTACCCTCGGGGTCCCTGTGTGTAGCTTTACCCTCGGGGTCCCTGTGTGTAGCTTTACCCTCGGGGTCCCTGTGTGTAGCCTTACCCTCGGGGTCCCTGTGTGTAGCCTTACCCTCGGGGTCCCTGTGTGTAGCTTTACCCTCGGGGTCCCTGTGTGTAGCTTTACCCTCGGGGTCCCTGTGTGTAGCTTTACCCTCGGGGTCCCTGTGTGTAGCTTTACCCTCGGGGTCCCTGTGTGTAGCTTTACCCTCGGGGTCCCTGTGTGTAGCCTTACCCTCGGGGTCCCTGTGTGTAGCCTTACCCTCGGGGTCCCTGTGTGTAGCCTTACCCTCGGGGTCCCTGTGTGTAGCCTTACCCTCGGGGTCCCTGTGTGTAGCCTTACCCTCGGGGTCCCTGTGTGTAGCTTTACCCTCGGGGTCCCTGTGTGTAGCCTTACCCTCGGGGTCCGTGTGTAGCCTTACCCTCGGGGTCCCTGTGTGTAGCCTTACCCTCGGGATCCCTGTGTGTAGCCTTACCCTCGGGGTCCCTGTGTGTAGCCTTACCCTCGGGGTCCCTGTGTGTAGCCTTACCCTCGGGGTCCCTGTGTGCAGCCTTACCCTCGGGGTCCCTGTGTGTAGCCTTACCCTCGGGGTCCCTGTGTGTAGCTTTACCCTCGGGGTCCCTGTGTGTAGCCTTACCCTCGGGGTCCCTGTGTGTAGCCTTACCCTCGGGGTCCCTGTGTGTGTAACCTTACCCTCGGGATCCCTGTGTGTGTAACCTTACCCTCGGGATCCCTGTGTGTGTAACCTTACCCTCGGGATCCCTGTGTGTGTAACCTTACCCTCGGGGTCCCTGTGTGTAGCCTTACCCTCGGGGTCCCTGTGTGTAGCCTTACCCTCGGGGTCCCTGTGTGTAGCCTTACCCTCGGGGTCCCTGTGTGTAGCCTTACCCTCGGGGTCCCTGTGTGTAGCCTTACCCTCGGGGTCCCTGTGTGTAGCCTTACCCTCGGGGTCCCTGTGTGTAGCCTTACCCTCGGGGTCCCTGTGTGTGTAACCTTACCCTCGGGATCCCTGTGTGTGTAACCTTACCTTCGGGGTCCCTGTGTGTAACCTTACCCTCGGGGTCCCTGTGTGTAGCCTTACCCTCGGGGTCCCTGTGTGTAGCCTTACCCTCGGGGTCCCTGTGTGCAGCCTTACCCTCGGGGTCCCTGTGTGCAGCCTTACCCTCGGGGTCCCTGTGTGCAGCCTTACCCTCGGGGTCCCTGTGTGCAGCCTTACCCTCGGGGTCCCTGTGTGCAGCCTTACCCTCGGGGTCCCTGTGTGCAGCCTTACCCTCGGGGTCCCTGTGTGCAGCCTTACCCTCGGGGTCCCTGTGTGCAGCCTTACCCTCGGGGTCCCTGTGTGCAGCCTTACCCTCGGGGTCCCTGTGTGCAGCCTTGCCCTCGGGGTCCCTGTGTGCAGCCTTGCCCTCGGGGTCCCTGTGTGCAGCCTTGCCCTCGGGGTCCCTGTGTGCAGCCTTGCCCTCGGGGTCCCTGTGTGCAGCCTTGCCCTCGGGGTCCCTGTGTGCAGCCTTGCCCTCGGGGTCCCTGTGTGTAGCCTTGCCCTCGGGGTCCCTGTGTGTAGCCTTGCCCTCGGGGTCCCTGTGTGTAGCCTTGCCCTCGGGGTCCCTGTGTGTAGCCTTGCCCTCGGGGTCCCTGTGTGTAGCCTTGCCCTCGGGGTCCCTGTGTGTAGCCTTGCCCTCGGGGTCCCTGTGTGTAGCCTTGCCCTCGGGGTCCCTGTGTGTAGCCTTGCCCTCGGGGTCCCTGTGTGTAGCCTTGCCCTCGGGGTCCCTGTGTGTAGCCTTGCCCTCGGGGTCCCTGTGTGTAGCCTTGCCCTCGGGGTCCCTGTGTGTAGCCTTGCCCTCGGGGTCCCTGTGTGTAGCCTTGCCCTCGGGGTCCCTGTGTGTAGCCTTGCCCTCGGGGTCCCTGTGTGTAGCCTTACCCTCGGGGTCCCTGTGTGTAGCCTTACCCTCGGGGTCCCTGTGTGTAGCCTTACCCTCGGGGTCCCTGTGTGTAGCCTTACCCTCGGGGTCCCTGTGTGTAGCCTTACCCTCGGGGTCCCTGTGTGTAGCCTTACCCTCGGGGTCCCTGTGTGTAGCCTTACCCTCGGGGTCCCTGTGTGTAGCCTTACCCTCGGGGTCCCTGTGTGTAGCCTTACCCTCGGGGTCCCTGTGTGCAGCCTTACCCTCGGGGTCCCTGTGTGCAGCCTTACCCTCGGGGTCCCTGTGTGCAGCCTTACCCTCGGGGTCCCTGTGTGCAGCCTTACCCTCGGGGTCCCTGTGTGCAGCCTTACCCTCGGGGTCCCTGTGTGCAGCCTTACCCTCGGGGTCCCTGTGTGCAGCCTTACCCTCGGGGTCCCTGTGTGCAGCCTTACCCTCGGGGTCCCTGTGTGCAGCCTTACCCTCGGGGTCCCTGTGTGCAGCCTTACCCTCGGGGTCCCTGTGTGCAGCCTTACCCTCGGGGTCCCTGTGTGCAGCCTTACCCTCGGGGTCCCTGTGTGCAGCCTTACCCTCGGGGTCCCTGTGTGCAGCCTTACCCTCGGGGTCCCTGTGTGCAGCCTTACCCTCGGGGTCCCTGTGTGCAGCCTTACCCTCGGGGTCCCTGTGTGTAGCCTTACCCTCGGGGTCCCTGTGTGTAGCCTTACCCTCGGGGTCCCTGTGTGTAGCCTTACCCTCGGGGTCCCTGTGTGTAGCCTTACCCTCGGGGTCACTGTGTGTAGCCTTACCCTCGGGGTCCCTGTGTGCAGCCTTACCCTCGGGGTCCCTGTGTGCAGCCTTACCCTCGGGGTCCCCACTCAGCGTGCGGATGTTTGTCTTCCAGTGGTGCTGGTAAAGTCTAGCACTGTCTTCCCGCTCTGTAGTCGTGTCTTCCCTGACTACTTGACCGTTGTAAACAACTGTGTGTCAGGTTAGTGTGATCTGTGTGTGTAACTGTGTGTCTTCCAGTGGGATGTGTGTGGTACTGTCTTTCCGTGTGTCGTATATCTTTATTGGTCATCTTTATGTAGTTACTTTCTTACTATTTCATTATCATCTTCCGAGAGTTGCTTGGCCCCCTCGTGCGCCTCTGACGGAGGACCTTTGAATCAGCTCTCATCAATTTGGTTATTAAGGCCAACAAATTTATCAATGTCTTTTGGGGTTTGGTGAGTGAACCAGTCACTCCTATTGTTTACAGTCTGGCTCATATCAGCTCGTGAGTGACGGCCTTTTGTCTTTGTTTTGTTTATGTTGATAGTGGGAAGAAGTGCGCAGTGGTCACTATATAAGTTAGTATAGGAGTGTGTGGTGGTTAATAGTAGCAGTATACCCACTTAGTACACACAACCTCTGGAGCTGTAGTCTTTAACAACATTCACCACTCACAGCACACTCCTCCACTCCACTCCTGGGAGCCGGTCGGCCGAGCGGACAGCACGCTGGACTTGTGATCCTGTGGTCTCGGGTTCGATCCCGGGCGCCGGCGAGAAACAATGGGCAGAGTTTCTTTCACCCTATGCCCCTGTTACCTAGCAGTAAAATAGGTACCTGGGTGTTAGCTGTCACGGGCTGGTTCCTGGGGGTGGAGGCCTGGTCGAGGACCGGGCCGCGGGGACACTAAAGCCCCGAAATCAACACATTGAGAATGGAGAAGAGCCATTAAATCCTGGCCACAAGAACACTTGGGTGACATGTGTCTCACCGCCAATGTTAAAACATTAATACAAACATTCAAACGTCAAGGTCTTCAAATACTTATAGACTGGGTGCCAAGTCATGTTGGTATTGCAGGGAATGACAATGCAGATCAAGTTGCAAACCCGCCAGCCGAGATGGGACATGTAGACAGCTACATACCACCTCGTCTAGCACAGATTAAGAGTATAACAAGAGTTAGAGCACTGGAACAGTAGTGTGAGCCTGACTCAGCAGCTGCTGCCTCACCATCTGTGACATGTCACCAACATGACACCAACATGTCACCAACATGACACCAACATGACACCAACATGACACCAACACGACACCAACACGACACCAACACACAAGAATGTCACCAACTATGGTCCACTTACCTTGATGAGACGGAGACTACCAGCACACACGCACACCATCAGGCTGGGGGTTGTGCCCCCCCTGCCCGTGGGGTTGTGCCCCCCCTGCCCGTGGGGTTGTGCCCCCCCTGCCCGTGGGGTGGTGCCCCCCTGCCCGTGGGGTTGTGCCCCCCTGCCCGTGGGGTTGTGCCCCCCTGCCCGTGGGGTTGTGCCCCCCTGCCCGTGGGGTAGTGCCCCCCTGCCCGTGGGGTGGTGCCCCCCTGCCCGTGGGGTAGTGCCCCCCTGCCCGTGGGGTTGTGCCCCCCTGCCCGTGGGGTAGTGCCCCCCTGCCCGTGGGGTGGTGCCCCCCTGCCCGTGGGGTGGTGCCCAATGGGGCACCACCTATATATATATATATATATATATATATATATATATATATATATATATATATATATATATATATATATATATATATATATATATATATATATATATATATATATATATATATATATAATGTCGTACCTAGTAGCCAGAACTCACTTCTCAGCCTACTATGCAAGGCCCGATTTGCCTAATAAGCCAAGTTTTCCTGAATTAATATATTTTCTCTAATTTTTTCTTACGAAATGATAAAGCTACCCATTTCATTACGTATGAGGTCAATTTTTTTTATTGGAGTTAAAATTAACGTAGATATATGACCGAACCTAACCAACCCTACCTAACCTAACCTAACCTATCTTTATAGGTTAGGTTAGGTAGCCGAAAAAGTTAGGTTAGGTAAGGTTAGGTTGGTTAGGTTGTCGAAAAACAATTAATTCATGAAAACTTGGCTTATTAGGCAAATCGGGCCTTGCATAGTAGGCTGAGAAGTGAGTTCTGGCTACTAGGTACGACATATATATATATATATATATATATATATATATATATATATATATATATATATATATATATATAATATTTACATACATACTTACATATGTATGTAAAGGGTCCTTGTAGTAGAGTCGGGTTCGTTCTCGACCAACAGTTAATAATTCCGGGTCCAAATCCCAGACTGGACATAAATGATTGGGCGCATTTCCTTTCACCAAATGCCTCTGTTCACCCAGCAGTAAGTAGGTACCCAGGAGTGAGTCAGGTTGTCGTGTGGGGTTGCCTCCTGGGCGGGGTCAGCAATTCCCCCTTGATTGGGGGGGGGGAAGGGCTCGATATAAGCCTAACGTGTATAAATACACTCTGGCTTCCTGTCCCCCGATACAATGAATTGATTGATTGTGAAAGAGTGAAAGATTAAGCTAACCAAGAGGTGGCACGGGCATGAATAGCCCGTAAAACAATGAATGATGATGATGTTTTTAGATTTAGCTACTCGGAACAAAGTGTCCATGTAGCACGGGCTATGGCGAGCCCGTAAAGAGCTCAACAATGAATTATTATTAATGAAAATTATTATTTTCAAAACAATGAATTATTATTGTGGCAACGTCGCTGTTGAAAATGTTGTTTGTTAGTTTATAGTGGAAGTGTGTTTACATTGTGAACGTGTGCACTCAGCCGGGGTCCCCACCAGTGTGTGTGTGTGCACTCAGCCGGGGTCCCCACCAGTGTGTGTGTGTGCACTCAGCCGGGGTCCCCACCAGTGTGTGCGCACTCAGCCGGGGTCCCCACCGGTGTGTGTGTGTGCACTCAGCCGGGGTCCCCACCAGTGTGTGTGTGTGTGCACTCAGCCGGGGTCCCCACCAGTGTGTGTGTGTGCACTCAGCCGGGGTCCCCACCAGTGTGTGCGCACTCAGCCGGGGTCCCCACCAGTGTGTGTGTGCACTCAGCCGGGGTCCCCACCAGTGTGTGTGTGCACTCAGCCGGGGTCCCCACCAGTGTGTGTGTGCACTCAGCCGGGGTCCCCACCAGTGTGTGTGTGCACTCAGCCGGGGTCCCCACCAGTGTGTGTGTGTGCACTCAGCCGGGGTCCCCACCAGTGTGTGTGTGTGCACTCAGCCGGGGTCCCCACCAGTGTGTGTGTGCACTCAGCCGGGGTCCCCACCAGTGTGTGTGTGCACTCAGCCGGGGTCCCCACCAGTGTGTGTGTGCACTCAGCCGGGGTCCCCACCAGTGTGTGTGTGTGTGCACTCAGCCGGGGTCCCCACCAGTGTGTGTGTGTGTGCACTCAGCCGGGGTCCCCACCAGTGTGTGTGTGTGTGCACTCAGCCGGGGTCCCCACCAGTGTGTGTGTGTGCACTCAGCCGGGGTCCCCACCAGTGTGTGTGTGTGCACTCAGCCGGGGTCCCCACCAGTGTGTGTGTGCACTCAGCCGGGGTCCCCACCAGTGTGTGTGTGCACTCAGCCGGGGTCCCCACCAGTGTGTGTGTGCACTCAGCCGGGGTCCCCACCAGTGTGTGTGTGTGTGCACACTCAGCCGGGGTCCCCACCAGTGTGTGTGTGTGCACTCAGCCGGGGTCCCCACCAGTGTGTGTGTGTGCACTCAGCCGGGGTCCCCACCAGTGTGTGTGTGCACTCAGCCGGGGTCCCCACCAGTGTGTGTGTGTGCACTCAGCCGGGGTCCCCACCAGTGTGTGTGTGCACTCAGCCGGGGTCCCCACCAGTGAGTGTGTGCACTCAGCCGGGGTCCCCACCAGTGTGTGTGTGTGTGTGTGTGTGTGCACTCAGCCGGGGTCCCCACCAGTGTGTGTGTGTGTGCACTCAGCCGGGGTCCCCACCAGTGTGTGTATGCACTCAGCCGGGGTCCCCACCAGTGTGTGTGTGCACTCAGCCGGGGTCCCCACCAGTGTGTGTGTGCACTCAGCCGGGGTCCCCACCAGTGTGTGTGTGCACTCAGCCGGGGTCCCCACCAGTGTGTGTGTGCACTCAGCCGGGGTCCCCACCAGTGTGTGTGTGCACTCAGCCGGGGTCCCCACCAGTGTGTGTGTGCACTCAGCCGGGGTCCCCACCAGTGTGTGTGTGCACTCAGCCGGGGTCCCCACCAGTGTGTGTGTGCACTCAGCCGGGGTCCCCACCAGTGTGTGTGCGCACTCAGCCGGGGTCCCCACCAGTGTGTGTGTGCACCCAGCCGGGGTCCCCACCAGTGTGTGTGTGCACTCAGCCGGGGTCCCCACCAGTGTGTGTGTGCGCACTCAGCCGGGGTCCCCACCAGTGTGTGTGTGCACTCAGCCGGGGTCCCCACCAGTGTGTGTGCGCACTCAGCCGGGGTCCCCACCAGTGTGTGTGTGCACTCAGCCGGGGTCCCCACCAGTGTGTGTGCACTCAGCCGGGGTCCTCACCAGTGTGTGTGTGCACTCAGCCGGGGTCCCCACCAGTGTGTGTGTGCACTCAGCCGGGGTCCCCACCAGTGTGTGTGTGCACTCAGCCGGGGTCCCCACCAGTGTGTGTGTGCACTCAGCCGGGGTCCCCACCAGTGTGTGTGTGCACTCAGCCGGGGTCCCCACCAGTGTGTGTGTGCACTCAGCCGGGGTCCCCACCAGTGTGTGTGTGCACTCAGCCGGGGTCCCCACCAGTGTGTGTGTGCACTCAGCCGGGGTCCCCACCAGTGTGTGTGTGCACTCAGCCGGGGTCCCCACCAGTGTGTGTGTGCACTCAGCCGGGGTCCCCACCAGTGTGTGTGTGCACTCAGCCGGGGTCCCCACCAGTGTGTGTGTGCACTCAGCCGGGGTCCCCACCAGTGTGTGTGTGCACTCAGCCGGGGTCCCCACCAGTGTGTGTGCACTCAGCCGGGGTCCCATCCAGTGTGTGTGCACCCAGCCGGGGTCCCCACCAGTGTGTGTGTGCACTCAGCCGGGGTCCCCACCAGTGTGTGTGTGTGCACTCAGCCGGGGTCCCCACCAGTGTGTGTGTGTGCACTCAGCCGGGGTCCCCACCAGTGTGTGTGTGTGCACTCAGCCGGGGTCCCCACCAGTGTGTGTGTGTGCACTCAGCCGGGGTCCCCAGCAGTGTGTGTGCACTCAGCCGGGGTCCCCACCAGTGAACAGTAACTCATCATCAAGATCATCTTTTTCTTATTTCCCCGCGAAAATATATAAATGTTTGGTGTGTTGAATGACACGACCTGGGGACCTGACAGCTAAGTGGGCAGCGCTCGGGATTCGTAGTCCTAAGGTTCCGGGCTCGATCCCCGGTGGAGGCAGAAAGAAATGGGCAGAGTTTCTTTCACCATAATGCCCTGTTCACTTAGCAGTAATTACGTACCTGGGAGTTAGACAGCTGCTACAGCCTGCTCTCTGGGGGGGGGGGGGGTGTAACAATAAGGAGGCTTGATCGAGGACCGGGCCGCGGGGACGTTAAGCCCCGAAATCATCTCAAGATAACCTCAAGATAGTCTGTGAGGCGACCAGGTTAAGGTGACTGAGAGGGAGACGTCACTAGTCTGCTGCCCAAACGCTTCTGTAACAGATGAAGTCAATCTGACTAATTCTTGGTCAGTGAGAGCAGCTTTTGAGGTGCATAAATGGTGACAAAGAAGACTGTGACCACCTGCAGGTTGTTGACCTTGTGAGGGGTCTGGAGGCTTAGGTACTCGGTATCCTGTGTGCTCTGTGAGTGGGGGCTGCTGCTCTTGTGAGAGGTTGTGTGAGTGGGGGCTGCTGCTCTTGTGAGAGGTTGTGTGAGTGGGGGCTGCTGCTCTTGTGAGAGGTTGTGTGAGTGGGGGCTGCTGCTCTTGTGAGAGGTTGTGTGAGTGGGGGCTGCTGCTCTTGTGAGAGGTTGTGTGAGTGGGGGCTGCTGCTCTTGTGAGAGGTTGTGTGAGTGGGGGCTGCTGCTCTTGTGAGAGGTTTTGTGAGTGGGGTCTGCTGCTCTTGTGAGAGGTTCTGAGAGTGTGGGGGGCTGCTCTTGAGAGAGGTTCTGAGAGTGTGGGGGGCTGCTCTTGTGAGAGGTTGTGTGAGTGGGGGCTGCTGCTCTTGTGAGAGGTTCTGAGAGTGGGGGCTGCTGCTCTTGTGAGAGGTTCTGAGTGTGGGGGGCTGCTGCTCTTGTGAGAGGTTCTGAGAGTGTGGGGGGCTGCTCTTGTGAGAGGTTGTGTGAGTGGGGGCTGCTGCTCTTGTGAGAGGTTCTGAGAGTGTGGGGGGCTGCTCTTGTGAGAGGTTCTGAGAGTGTGGGGCTGCTGCTCTTGTGAGAGGTTCTGAGAGTGTGGGGGGCTGCTGCTCTTGTGAGAGGTTCTGAGAGTGTGGGGGGCTGCTCTTGTGAGAGGTTCTGAGAGTGTGGGGGCTGCTGCTCTTGTGAGAGGTTCTGAGAGTGTGGGGGGCTGCTCTCGTGAGAGGTTCTGAGAGTGTGGGGGGCTGCTGCTCTTGTGAGAGGTTCTGAGAGTGTGGGGGGCTGCTCTTGTGAGAGGTTCTGAGAGTGTGGGGGGGCTGCTCTTGTGAGAGGTTGTGTGAGTGGGGGCTGCTGCTCTTGTGAGAGGTTGTGTGAGTGTGGGGGGCTGCTGCTCTTGTGAGAGGTTGTGTGAGTGTGGGGGGCTGCTGCTCTTGTGAGAGGTTCTGAGAGTGTGGGGCTGCTGCTCTTGTGAGAGGTTGTGTGAGTGGGGGCTGCTGCTCTTGTGAGAGGTTCTGAGAGTGTGGGGGGCTGCTCTTGTGAGAGGTTGTGTGAGTGGGGGCTGCTGCTCTTGTGAGAGGTTGTGTGAGTGTGGGCTGCTGCTCTTGTGAGAGGTTGTGTGAGTGTGGGGGGCTGCTGCTCTTGTGAGAGGTTGTGTGAGTGTGGGGGGCTGCTGCTCTTGTGAGAGGTTCTGAGAGTGTGGGGGGCTGCTGCTCTTGTGAGAGGTTCTGAGAGTGTGGGGGGGGCTGCTCTTGTGAGAGGTTCTGAGAGTGTGGGGCTGCTGCTCTTGTGAGAGGTTCTGAGAGTGTGGGGGCTGCTGCTCTTGTGAGAGGTTCTGAGAGTGTGGGGGGCTGCTGCTCTTGTGAGAGGTTCTGAGAGTGTGGGGGGCTGCTGCTCTTGTGAGAGGTTCTGAGAGTGTGGGGGGCTGCTCTTGTGAGAGGTTCTGAGAGTGTGGGGGGCTGCTCTTGTGAGAGGTTCTGAGAGTGTGGGGGGCTGCTGATCTTGTGAGAGGTTCTGAGAGTGTGGGGCTGCTGCTCTTGTGAGAGGTTCTGAGAGTGTGGGGGGCTGCTGCTCTTGTGAGAGGTTCTGAGAGTGTGGGGGGCTGCTCTTGTGAGAGGTTCTGAGAGTGTGGGGGGCTGCTGCTCTTGTGAGAGGTTCTGAGAGTGTGGGGGGCTGCTCTTGTGAGAGGTTCTGAGAGTGTGGGGGGCTGCTGCTCTTGTGAGAGGTTCTGAGAGTGTGGGGGGCTGCTCTTGTGAGAGGTTCTGAGAGTGTGGGGGGCTGCTGCTCTTGTGAGAGGTTCTGAGAGTGTGGGGGGCTGCTGCTCTTGTGAGAGGTTCTGAGAGTGTGGGGGGCTGCTGCTCTTGTGAGAGGTTCTGAGAGTGTGGGGGGCTGCTGCTCTTGTGAGAGGTTCTGAGAGTGTGGGGGGCTGCTGCTCTTGTGAGAGGTTCTGAGAGTGTGGGGGGCTGCTCTTGTGAGAGGTTCTGAGAGTGTGGGGTCTGCTGCTCTTGTGAGAGGTTCTGAGAGTGTGGGGGTCTGCTGCTCTTGTGAGAGGTTCTGAGAGTGTGGGGGCTGCTGCTCTTGTGAGAGGTTCTGAGTGTGGGGGGCTGATCTTGTGAGAGGTTCTGAGAGTGTGGGGGGCTGCTCTTGTGAGGTTCTGAGAGTGTGGGGGCTGCGGCTCTTGTGAGAGGTTCTGAGAGTGTGGGGGACTGATCTTGTGAGAGGTTCTGAGAGTGTGGGGCTGCTGCTCTTGTGAGAGGTTGTGTGAGTGGGGGCTGCTGCTCTTGTGAGAGGTTGTGTGAGTGGGGGCTGCTGCTCTTGTGAGAGGTTCTGAGAGTGTGGGGCTGCTGCTCTTGTGAGAGGTTCTGAGAGAGTGGGGGCTGCTGCTCTTGTGAGAGGTTGTGTGAGTGTGGGGGGCTGCTCTTGTGAGTGGTTCTGAGAGTGTGGGGGGCTGCTCTTGTGAGAGGTTCTGAGAGTGTGGGGGGCTGCTCTTGTGAGAGGTTCTGAGAGTGTGGGGCTGCTGCTCTTGTGAGAGGTTGAGTGGGGGCTGCTGCTCTTGTGAGAGGTTCTGAGAGTGTGGGGGCTGCTGCTCTTGTGAGAGGTTCTGAGAGTGTGGGGGGCTGCTCTTGTGAGTGGTTCTGAGAGTGTGGGGGCTGCTGCTCTTGTGAGAGGTTCTGAGAGTGTGGGGGGCTGCTCTTGTGAGAGGTTCTGAGAGTGTGGGGGGCTGCTCTTGTGAGTGGTTCTGAGAGTGTGGGGGGCTGCTCTTGTGAGAGGTTCTGAGAGTGTGGGGGGCTGCTGCTCTTGTGAGAGGTTCTGAGAGTGTGGGGGGCTGCTGCTCTTGTGAGAGGTTCCCACCATGTGAGAGAGGCTGCCCAATCGTTCATCAGGGCAGCGCCAGCATCACCACCTGGTGAATCACTAAGCTTTTGCCTCCACTCTCACACACCTAACAACAGCTAATCTGTAATTTTATTTGTATTACAATTCAGCAAGTCAAAATACCTGTGTAACAGCTCTATTGCACTTAACCGTTCCTAACATGCGGGCACCATCAGCTTGCTTGTGCAGGTCAGTTCCTGCAGTGAATTCCTCGTGATGTTGAATTCCTTTTTAAATTCTGCGTGAGTGTTGATCTGTAATTGCTTGTCACCGGTTATGTTCCTATGAGGGTCCCCTCACGGCACCCGTCAGCGGCAGTGTCCTTACCTAGCACTGACACCGGCTGAGAGAGCTCTAGCTCTGCATGACCCGCCGCCTCGTCGTGTGTACCTCATGCAGTAATTCTCAATCTATATGACCCTTTCGTCATATTTCCTTTTAAAATTGTAGATGGAATTGGCTTCAGCAATCTTCTCCTTGAATACATTCCGCTTTCCCGACACCCGCACAGGCACACGAGACCAGGGTGGGGGGGGGGAGGAATTTACTAGGCCTAATCGAAGCTGTCAGCTACCAGTGAACTTTTTTCCGTGACAAATCACTGCAGTCGCCAATGTAACTAAAAACACCTCTGCCAAATCGCTGCAGGTGGGAAAAAGCAAAACTGCAGCGATTTGACACAGCTTCCACAACTACTAGAGTCAGGTGACTGTCACCCGCCCGCTGGTAATGTCAACACAGCCTGCGTCAGTACCCTCCAGTGTTTACACCTCCCACACGACAATAATAATGAACATGATACACTCCACATGAACTCTGATGTGGATTTTCTCACTGCTGTATCATGTTACTGTGGTTGTAATATATTTTTTTTTTGTTTGAGATATATAGAAGAGTTGTTACATTATTGTAGAGCCACTAGTACGCGTAGCGTTTCGGGCAGGTCCCTGGAATACGATCCCCGCCGCGAAGAATCCTTGTTACAACCAAGTACACATTTTACTGTTGAGTTAAACAGAGGCTACAGTTAAGGAATTGTGCCCAGTAAATCCTCCCCGGCCAGGATACGAACCCATGACATAGCGCTCGCGGAACGCCAGGCGAGTGTCTTACCACTACACCAGGGAGACTGCTAATGTTACTTTAGCAGTCTGCTAATGACTGCTAATGGAGACTCACTGCTAATAGTCTCATTAGGAGACTGCTAATGTTAATGAGACTGCTAATGTTACAATTGGCTTGTCTCAGCTCAGCGCTGGGCACTGAGCTGAGATAAGGCTCCTCTTGATGTCATTGACCTCGTTGTGTCTTGCATGCCACCCCTTGGATTTTCCGCAGTGCAACCCATGCAGTCCATATTGGTCTCCTTCCACTCTGTTGCTGATACACTTGTATTCAGTGTGAATTGGGGCACCAAGGCGGAGGGCCACTGCTACACGAAGGGGGTTCTAGATCTAGGCGCGTGCCCATTGCCTACATGGGTACTGCCAGGAGGAAGTCTCCTGCATGGGGGGGGGGCACGCACTGCTCTGAGACGGGCTTTCTTGTTATCTGATGTGGCGCTGAGTATGGCATCAGCTAGTCCAGCTGGTCCCAGCTGGACTGTTTGTTTTTTGTAGGATCTATGATGGGTGCGGAGGCTGCAGGAGCATCCCACTGATTTGAACATTCAGTGAAAGCAGGAGTGTGTATTCCTGCTGAATCACTCAGGGGTTCAGGTAGGAGATGTCTTACGAGGTCGTGCGATGTATGGGAGGAAAGGAAGGCTGGTAGAACAATTTGTGAGGCTGTGCAGACACCAAGGCCGCCGAGTCTTACAGGGAGGGTTGTTTGCTCCCATTGAGAGTCGTCGACCGGAAGGTTCAGGACTTTCACCAACATGGACCTCACAAGAGTGTCGTACACATTTAATTTGGTGATATTTAATGTCAATTTAAATATTTTTCATATATTAATATATTTTATAATATTTTGTCAATTTTGTTTGTCAATACAAATATTATCTGCCCTGGAATATCTGCCCTCTCCCACTTTCCACTTTCCCTCCCCCCCCCTCCCACTCTCACTTGATTTAGTTAACTATTTATTTGCTTCAGTATTTTTTAATTGTAATAATAATAATTATTATTGTCGTGGTGTAATGCTAAAATAACTTGAGCGTCATTTATACAATTCCTTCTAGTAATACTGTGTGACTTCTTGTGCGAGAATGATGTCAAATGATGGATTGTTTATAGTGACGTCTGTACTCACCTAGTTACTCACCTAGGTTTGTTTGCGGGGGTTGAGCTCTGGCTCTTTGGTCCCGCCTCTCAACCGTCAATCAACAGGTGTACAGATTCCTGAGATGAGATCTGTGGTGAGGTCTTGTGGAGTGACAGTCACGTTGACCTGTAAAGTGCTTGAGTAGTTGTGTTAAGTGTTTATATAAAGTGTTTGTGAGAGTTGTGGGTGTGTGGTGGTGGCGGGTGTGGGGGTGAGGCCTTCACGCGGCGAGCTGTGGTCCTGTAGAGACCCGAGTGTGTGACCACATCTCAAGTTGTCTCATTAATCACTTGTCACGTAGTTCAGTAAGTTATTTTACCCTGTGATGTATGACTTTGTAATGTTTGTCTCCTCTTGTGTTGCAGGTGAGTGTTTGTGATGGAGGCGGGGGAAGGTAGGCTCACCTGTCACCTTGATTATTGCCTCTGTCAGTCACAAGACGGGCTGCTCTGAGGTGACACCAGGTGGTGACAACTGTCACCTTGATTATTGCCTCTGTCAGTCACATGACAGGCTGCTCTGAGGTGACACCAGGTGGTGACAACTGTCACCTTCATTATTGCCTCTGTCAGTCACATGACAGGCTGCTCTGAGGTGACACCAGGTGGTGACAACTGTCACCTTCATTATTGCCTCTGTCAGTCACAAGACGGGCTGCTCTGAGGTGACACCAGGTGGTGACAACTGTCACCTTCATTATTGCCTCTGTCAGTCACATGACAGGCTGCTCTGAGGTGACACCAGGTGGTGACAACTGTCACCTTCATTATTGCCTCTGTCAGTCACAAGACAGGCTGCTCTGAGGTGACAGCTGTCAGCTTGATTATTGGCTGTCAGTCACAAGACGGGCTGCCGTGATGGGCCAGTCAGGAGCTGGCCACACCAGATACCCAACATTCAGTAGACAAAAGTATTGGTGTAGAGTGCGTGTTGTGTGAGGCGGGGGGGCGGGGTAGATGCTGTGAGGTATACCACCACCCCCACCAAGGGAGGTATTCCTGCTCGGTAAGTCATGGTAGGTATACTTACAATGAGATATGTAAACTCGCCCTACAGGATGAACAAGCCAGCGGGTGTTCTTACTATCTTCTGGGTGAAAGTTCCCAGACTTTACGGGGACTGGCTGAGGATAGTAGGGAGGGAGAGACGCTGGTACACTTAGCTGGGAAGGGAAACACGTATGACCCACGTGACTTTTATTGACAACAGACGATGACGTCACACAGTATAGATGCCATGAATGTAAACATTACATACCTTATACACAAATGAGCATCGGCTCCTAACATTATGAACCTAAACTTAATTGACCTTAATTCCTCGTGTAGGATTTTTATTACTTAGAACATTTTCCCATTGAATGTTTGTAAGTTCCCTGTTTATTTTCTCCCAGTCTATCCTATTATTAATAAAATGGAATTTATTGAATAGCCCTTCTCTCTTGTTGTTTCTCTTGGGCTGTCGTTGGTTATTTCCAGGTTGATTTCCTGCTATAATGTTATTGTTTACTATTCTCCATTGTAAACTGGGTAGATTGAAGTCTCCGAGGAAGATAATATCTGGTGCCGGGTTTGCTGGGTTATCAAGGATATTCTCTATTTTGTGTATCTGCTCAGTGAATTCCTCAACTGTTGCATCTGGCGGTTTGTATATTAGAATAATAATTAGATTTATATGTTCTACCTTGATTCCAAGTACCTCTACCACCTCATTGGTCGAGTTCAGGAGCTGTGTGCATGCCAGCTCCGAGGTTACCACTCCCACCCCCCAGCATGGGGGAGGGGGGCGCGAGGTATCGTGGGGTGCGGACAAGGCCAAGATTAAATGGTAAAAGAGAAGTCAATTATAGTGTGTGTGGGGGGGGGGGGGCAGACGGGAACTATCAGGAGAGAGCGCTAAGTCATTACAACAGTAGAACACGTGGAAGGGCTCAGGAGAAGGATGTGGGATGGGACGGGATGAAGGAATGGTGACCGTCCAGGTGAAGAGGAAGATTGGGGCTTGGGAAATTGGGATGAAATGGGGATGGTAATTGGTTAGGGTGGTGGAGGAGAGGAACAAGGAGAGGGAGTATTGTGCCAGGCCGTCCTAGGTGGACCAGCGTACATATATAAATGATATGGAGAATTAGTAGAGTTGGGTACTATTCCCTTAATAGTCCGGATAAAATAAAGCTAAAACCCAAACTTAAATATTGCTAGGCGTAGTATAGCACATATATGTACTATGTTAGGCCTTGGATAACGTGTATTAGGCCTTGGACGGTTAGGTTAGGGTTTAGTACCAACATCAGTACACAACCTTCTCCAGCTTGCCCAAAGTCACTTGTACCAAATTGTATTTTCTAAATGTTCATTATGTCAATACTTGTACGATAGTCCACTTCGTTATCTTGAGATGATTTCGGGGCTTTAGTATCCCCGCGGCCCTGTCCTCGTCCAGGCCTCTACCCTCAGGAAGCAGCCCGTGACAGCTGACTAACTACGTTACCTATTTTTCTGATAGGGGCATAGGGTGAAAGAAACTCTGGCCATTGTTTCTCGCTGGCGCCCGGGATCGAACCCGGGACCACAGGATCACAAGTCCAGTGTGCTGTCCGCTCAGTCGACCGGCTCCCTGGTTACTGTAAGTACGCACCTTGTTGTGCTTGCGGGGGTTGAGCTCTGGCTCTTTGGCCCCGCCTCTGTCAATCAACTGGAGTCAATGAAGGAAGTACTAGGAGGAG
>NC_091161.1:41355725-41370725 GCF_040958095.1 Procambarus clarkii
AATAGATCTCGTAATAATTTTGCAAAAATAGTGGCATTACTATTTTAAAAAGCTCGGGTGCAGGGGGGGGGGGGGTTGTGTAAAAGCCTGGTTTGTGCCTCGGAGAGGCTATGGGATCCAGTAAGATCGTCCTTCCTTTCCTCCCTAGAATCTGGATGTAGCAGGTGCTCAATTGTCAAAAGTGAAAAATTGGTTTTGTCTTCCGAATGCACCATATCTGTAATTTTTCTAATAATCTTTTAAAAATAGTAAATGCCACTATTTTTGCAAAATTATTACGAGATCTATTATTCTAATAAGAGTTTGATAAAATACAGTAGACTGCCTACTGGTTTTACCTGTAATAAGGTTTGATACAGATGATTATCCGTTCCAGGGGATTAAATAGCCGTTCTATGGCCCCAGGGTTTTCTCAAATTTCTTTCATAGCCGGTCTATGGCCCCTGGGTTTTACGAACTTTTTTTCCCAAGCCGGTCTATGGCCCCTGGGTTTTACGAACTTTTTTTCCCAAGCCGGTCTATGGCGTGTATGTTAAATAAACCAAATTTTTCACTTTTGACAATTGAGCACCTGCTACATCCAGATTCTAGGGAGGAAAGGAATATAATATAATATCTAATATATCTATCTGTGTGAAATAGATTAAATCCATTTATTTGATATTCAGCTAATAGTTCTGTATTTTCTACATTCATCCATGTTTTGGTAAGTGCAATAATATGTATTGTTTCATTGCAGATTAGAGATTCAAGATAGTTCTAGATTTCCGAAGTACTGAAACGCGCGCCATACAGGCTTGGTGGATCTAGGTGCAAGGTAAAATTATTTACATTTACTTTTGTATTATATGCATTTATATGCATTATTCTATAGAATAATAGATCTCGTAATAATTTTGCAAAAATAGTGGCATTACTATTTTAAAAAGCTCGGGTGCAGGGGGGGGGGGTTGTGTAAAAGCCTGGTTTGTGCCTCGGAGAGGCTATGGTATCCAGTAAGATCGTCCTTCCTTTCCTCCCTAGAATCTGGATGTAGCAGGTGCTCAATTGTCAAAAGTGAAAAATTGGTTTTGTCTTCCGAATGCACCATATCTGTAATTTTTCTAATAATCTTTTAAAAATAGTAAATGCCACTATTTTTGCAAAATTATTACGAGATCTATTATTCTAATAAGAGTTTGATAAAATACAGTAGACTGCCTACTGGTTTTACCTGTAATAAGGTTTGATACAGATGATTATCCGTTCCAGGGGATTAAATAGCCGTTCTATGGCCCCAGGGTTTTCTCAAATTTTCTTTCATAGCCGGTCTATGGCCCCTGGGTTTTACGAACTTTTTTTCCCAAGCCGGTCTATGGCCCCTGGGTTTTACGAACTTTTTTTTCCCAAGCCGGTCTATGGCGTGTATGTTAAATAAACCAAATTTTTCACTTTTGACAATTGAGCACCTGCTACATCCAG
The DNA here is from genome assembly GCF_040958095.1 of Procambarus clarkii. Classification (NCBI taxonomy): domain Eukaryota; kingdom Metazoa; phylum Arthropoda; class Malacostraca; order Decapoda; family Cambaridae; genus Procambarus; species Procambarus clarkii. The sequence goes on from NC_091161.1 coordinate 41,357,187, forward strand.
ATTCTAGGGAGGAAAGGAATATAATATAATATCTAATATATCTATCTGTGTGAAATAGATTAAATCCATTTATTTGATATTCAGCTAATAGTTCTGTATTTTCTACATTCATCCATGTTTTGGTAAGTGCAATAATATGTATTGTTTCATTGCAGATTAGAGATTCAAGATAGTTCTAGATTTCCGAAGTACTGAAACGCGCGCCATACAGGCTTGGTGGATCTAGGTGGCAAGGTAAAATTATTTACATTTACTTTTGTATTTATATGCATATATGCATTTATATGCATTATTCTATAGAATAATAGATCTCGTAATAATTTTGCAAAAGTAGTGGCATTTACTATTTTTAAAAGATTATTAAAAAATTTACTGATATGGTGCATTCGGAAGACAAACCCAATTTTTCACTTTTGACAATTGAGCTCGGGTGCAGGGGGGGGGGGGGGGGGTTGTGTAAAAGCCTGGTTTGTGCCTTGGAGAGGCTATGGGATCCAGTAAGATCGTCCTTCCTTTCCTCCCTAGAATCTGGATGTAGCAGGTGCTCAATTGTCAAAAGTGAAATTTGAGGATTTGAACCTGCGTCCGGGAGCATCCCAGACACTGCCTAAATCGACTGAGCTACAACAGGGTAAAAGGATCCAGGAAGTTCAGTAGAAGTTTGGTTTCAACCCTTTTACCCTGTCGTAGCTCAGTCGATTAAGGCAGTGTCTGGGATGCTCCCAGACACAGGTTTGAATCCTCATCACGGCCCTTGTGGATTTGTTCATTTGATGCATCACGTTATTGTGATCTGTGTGTGATGATGTAAGGGCGAAGAGGGAGAACGGCCTGTTGACATAGCTCGGGTGCAGGGGGGGGGTTGTGTAAAAGCCTGGTTTGTGCCTCGGAGAGGCTATGGGATCCAGTAAGTTCAGTAGAACTTCGGTTTCAACCCTTTTACCCTGTTGTAGCTCAGTCGATTAAGGCAGTGTCTGGGATGCTCCCGGACGCAGGTTCGAATCCTCGTCACGGCCCTTGTGGATTTGTTCATTTGATGCATCACGTTATTGTGATCTGTGTGTGTAATTCTTCACTTGCTACAGCAACAGGAATGTGTGTGTATGTATTTGTGTTGTTGAATATGACCGAAAGTGTAAGATTAATGATTCTAACACAAATCGTCTGAATATTTGTTTTTCTTCACTGTCGAGAGTAGTTAAAAAAATTTACTCGAGTTTATTTTCACACTTTATTTATGGTCCTTAAGTCCCTCTCCTTAATGCTGCTGCTGTTTCTCGCATCTTTGCATCGCTTGTATGTTTGGGGTTTGGCCTCTTGCTATATATTGATTCCATTTGTGTGTGTTTGGGTCTCAGGCCCTCTCGCAATTTCTGTTGAACAAACCCCTTTTCCTAGTTCTGCATCTCTCCTTTGGTACAAATTTTGTTGTGCTTTTATCATATATTTCACAAAACTTGACATACATTTCATTTACTTCATGTCCTATCAGCAAGTGTTTGTCAAATTCTTTAAGGAAAGTTTATCATCCTGATTGCAGATCTCTAGCGCTATTATGTCAACTTCTTGTGGATTCGCAATCATTATTTAATTTACCTTTAGGTGTTCTTTCACCAGCACAGCAACACTGTACCTCTCCCAACCAGTTTAAGATAAAAACTAAGTACTAACTAATTAACTCAATGTAACCTACCTTAACCCCCAAAATGTCAACCCATGTCTTCTATTTTAAACAATGCTGTTTTGTTGACCAAATTGTATTTTTGTTTTTTTTCTGCAATGTTTCCCCCCCCCCCCCACCACTCTACCACCACATTGAGTTTAGTAGCTCTGTGCACGTCAGGTGCTGTTTAATATACAGACCTACTCCTCCATTTGACCTAGTTTCTCTATCACATCTATATCACTTTGTGCTTTAGCCCTGGTGGAGCTTGGTCCACCAGGCTGTTGTTTGGAGTGGCCCGCAGAACCACACACAGTCTGCATATGATATACAGTCTGTTGATCAATTAAACTACAGTAGTTAGTTTTTATCATCCGAATGCACCAATATGTGTTCATTCTTCCCAGATGAAGGAACTAGGTAATATTCATCATCTGAATGCACCATCTGATGCTTTAACACACTCATGATACACGAGAGGTTTAAAAAACTTTTAAAACTTTTAAAACTTTTTGACCTATGTATTTAAAAGCAATTCTAAAGTTAAAAAGTGTAGCATAGGCCCCTCGCAGAATGTTCTTAATATGATCCTCAGGTTATAGTTTTCTATCTAAAACCACCCCTAGATCTCTTTCTTGATCAGAATTCTTTATAGATCTCTGTGGCTCGATCATAGAAACTGCTCTAAATCCTTGTTGGCCTGGATTGTGGAGGTCATTGGTCTCTATAAAACTAGTAATCTGACTCCTGATCACTCTCAAATAATTTTATTATGTGGGATGTTAGTGCAACTGGTCTATAATTCTTTGCCAATGCTTGTGTTGTGTTGTGTTGTTTTGGTAGTGATGTGCAATGTGTTGTTTTGGTAGTGATTCGTCCAGTTCTGGTAGTAGTGCGGTTGTTGTGTAGTGTAGTACTTGTGTGCTTGTTAATGACTTGTATTCCAGTCTTGTGGGTATCTCCTTTCCCCTACGGGCCAACTGCTTTGTTCTTACCTAGCATTTTGCTTTGTTTGGGTATGAATGTTTGTGTGCCGTATATTTTGCAAAATTTGCCATATATCTCATTATTTACTCCTCTGCCTAGCAACAAGTCTGTCTAATTATACTCATTAACTGTTTTTCAAAGTTCCCCATAGTGTCCTTTATTGAAATCGAGTTCATGAACCGTTTCAATGTTCTTATTTTCTTCTAGATTATATCTTAAAGTATATTTAAATGTTATTGTTATTATTGTTATTAAATGTTATTGTGACATTGCATTGCAATTGAGCTATGTTGTTTACCATATCGTTCATTTCGTGAGTATAAGTATAGATGCCACACTTGTGACAGGTAAAACCATGCCTTTTTTGAAAAACAGCACCGTCTGTTGCACGTAAGAGCAACCCACACTATATTATGTTGCGATATTATTTCAATATTTCCGATTGCATTGATAATTTGAATTTCATAGATTTCAATTTATTTTCATTTCGATTTAATAATTTTGTGTGACATTGCATTGAAATTGAGCTGTGTTGTTTACCATACTGTTCATTTCATGAGTATAGTTTATTTTTTTATTTTTTTCATTTCATTTTTTTAGCTGTTCTTATTTTTCAGTGATGGGAATATCAGATCATTTGATGTTCCCAATTTTCTGATGGAAGCATCAGACCATTATAGAATGCATCGGATGAGGTAGTTTGGAATGGTGGGGAGGACGAGAGGGGGGTATGGTGGGGAAGACGAGGGGACAGAGGAGAGGGTAATGGTGGGGAGGACGAGGGGACTGGGAGTTGGGGATGGTGGGGACAGGGGAATGCTGGGGAGGACAAAGGGACAGGTGAATGGGAGATGGTGGGGGAGGAAGAAGGACAGGGGAGGGGAAAATGGTAAGGAGGACGATGGGACAGGGAAGTGGGAATAGTGGGGATGATGTGGGGACAGGGAAGTGGGAAGGACGAGAGGACTGTGGAATGGGGAATAGCAAAGTGAATTATAATTATATATATTAATTAATTCTTATAAATTTCCAGAAGCCTGTATCAACACCCACACTAATGCAACTGAAAGAGATGTTGAGACAAGTATTGCTGATATGTTGAAGAACGCCCCAAACAAACTCGGTGGAAACAGATACAAGGTAAAGTTTGCCAATTTGCTGTAGTCTAATTCAATTTCTTTATAGTAATCTTCGAGAACATTTATGCTATGAATAAGATAAAATAATGTAACTGATTTTGACTAAATATGTAGATATATTTAATTTTCTGAGCACTAATAATGAAAGAAAACCAAAATAAGAGGTGGCTACTATCTCTAATAATGGGCTGGAATAATGCAGGATATAATAATATATATATATATATATAAATATGACAATGTCAGACCACGGAGGAAGAATGAAACAGGAATTTCCTTAAGTACTTTTGTATATTAAATACATTTTCAGAAGGTCCTTCTGAAGATGTATTTAATATACAAAAGTACTTAAGGAAATTCCTGTTTCATTCTTCCTCCGTGGTCTGACATTGTCACATTCTTAATCACATGTTTATTTTCGTGATATACACACATATATATAAATATATATATATATATATATTTATATATATATATATTTATTTTTATAAATATATATGATATATAGATTCTATATAGATTCTATTCTATTATTCTATTCTATTCTATAGTTTTATATAGATTCTTGTTTTAGTTTTTTTTTCTATAATATGGAAACGGTTTTTAATTAATAAATTAAATATTATATAATAAAATAATGTATTATTGAAAACAATTAGTAACAAACAATATTTCATTACAGGGTGGTGAAGCAAGAAGACATGTGGATCACACAGCAGACTTGGATATGACGAAGAATGAAAATGGCTAATGTCTATATAGAAGAATCTATATGTGTCTATATATAGACACATATAGATTCCTATATATAACCTATATATATATATGTGTGTATATATATTATAATATATATATATATATATATATATATATATATATATATATATATATATATATATATATATATATATATATATATATATATTATATATATATATATATATATATATATATATATATATATATATTATAATATATATATATATATATATATATATATATATATTATAATATATATATATATATATATATATATATATATATATATATTATATTATATATATATATATATATATATATATATATATATATATATATATATATATATATATATTATATATATATATATATATATATATATATATTATATATATATATATATATATATATATATATATATATATATATATATATATATATATATATATATTATATATATATATATATATATTATATATATATATATATATATATATATATATATATATTATATATATATATAGGGGGGTACCACCACTGGTGTAATTATAGGGACCCACAGCCTCAGAGAAGGGAACACAGAGCACTCAGGGAAAAACTTGACATTTAACTCTGAATGCGAAAGAGTGTTCACTTCTCCTACCACCCCCTTTTTTTTTTATTATGATGTACACTTTATTATGCAAGGTTATACAGTTACATATCTGATTTCATACAAAAAATGAACATTAAGAGGACACAAGAAAAAGTTCGCTTCCTAGAGGCTGTAGATTTCCTCGAACTCCTCCGACGCCGGGCAGGAACCGAGGATGCAGCGGGCATTTCCCCTCTGGATCGCGACACTGAGGCGCTGAAAGAGAAAACTTGCTGCTCTAGGGTCTCTTGTGGTGTCAATGAGCTTGGAACCAAGATCCTTAAGAAACCTTCTTGCACTCTCACCCCATGGGCCTAGGGTCTCAGACCCTATTGGAACGAAATTGTACCTTTGATCTAATTGCCTGTACTTGACTGACTTTTGTTTTTCTCTGTGTGTCGCTGCGGCTCCTGCCGTGCCGGCAGAGAGGGTGATGTATGTCGTTGCCAGGGTGGATACGCAAGTATAGTCCCATGCTAACTGCCTGCCACCCTTCCACGGACGCAGTGTGATTCCGTCTGGTCGGCCGGCAAAGCTAACAGAGTCACGGTTCAGTAGGTTGCGGGGCTCTCTCTCCGCTGGACACTGAGCAGAGGCAAGGCTTCTTTTAATGATGTCGTTGACTTCGTCGTGTCTAGTGTGCCAACCACCCGATTTTCCACAGTGCAGGCCATGCAATCCATATTCGTCAGCATCTGCCTCGCCGCAAATACACCTGTGAACAGTGTGGATAGGGGCAGCAAGGCGCAGAGCGACTGCAATACGGAGCTCCTGCGGATCAAGACGTGTGCCTGTCGCAGACATAGGGACTGCCAGAAGGAAGTCCCCTGCATGGGGAGCCTGCACAGCTGTGAGGCGTGCACGATCACTGGGGGTTGTTGCTGCCTCCAGCAAAGCTGTGGCTTCTTTGTCTACAATGGGGCTGTCCCAACTGGATTGTTTCTTGGCTTTCGGCATGGCTGGTCTGAGTGCTGGGTCTGTCATGGCACCCCATTTCGTGTCACATTCCGTGTAGTGGGGGTCCTGTATCCCCGCTACATCACTCAGGGTGTCAGGTAGAATTTCCTTAACCAGGTCATCTGATGCTGAGGAGGAAGACAGGAAGGCTGGGACTGCAATTTGGGTGGCGGTGCGGACACCCAAGCCACCGAGCCTGACAGGAAGAGTGGCTTGTTTCCACTGGCATTCGTTGAGAGAGAGGTTAACAACTTTTTCCAGCATGGTCTTCAGTAGGAGGTCATACTCGTCAAGCTTTGGGTTGTTGTAAGATGGGGCGCACCTCAGAAAGTAGGTTAGCCTCGGAAGGGATAGGCATTTGGTGAGGAGATAAAAAGCATCGTGGGCATCGATGTCACCTATTCTGTCTTCCATCCTCCTAAGGTCTGCGATTTTCTTGTCGAGGATCTCATCAATGGCGTTAGACCCGAGGGGAGCTCCAAGGAGGGTGCTGTTCTCGGCCCTAATGACATGGGCTCCAGGCAAGGCAGACCTTATTCTAGCTACGATGTCTGGGTTGGAGGAGACTACTTCACACTTGGAAGGGTTCAGGACGAGACCCAGGCTTACTTCTTGCTCCCTTATTTTCCTGATATCTGACAAGAGGTGGTCTACGGTGCCAGCTATAGTGCCATCATCCAAAAACCAGATGTTGAACTCGCTGGACAAGCTTTCGGTGATTTCTTTTAAGACTAAGCAGAAAAGAAGGGGAGCAAGAGGATCACCTTGCTGAACACCTTCACATGATCTGATTTCATGTTCACCAAAGAGCAGTTTTGACTCGCCACTGTAGCACGATAGTATGAACGGGTAGAGGGGCCGGAAATGGCGATTGTTACAACTGTTACCACTTGTTACAACTGATATGAGTGGGACTCTATGGGGTACTGGTACTATTAAGGGGTATAGGTAGTTAGAAGATAGGAGTATCAAATATGGGAGAGCTAAAAGGCCCGGCCCCCAAAATAAACTATCCACAGTAGTAATAACTTGCTACAAGACCAAATATGTTAGTCTAAGGGTTGATCACTGCGCTCCCACCTTGGAAGAAGAGATACTCTGTAATTCATGTACTTATTTATTAACCCGTTAACAACCCCCCATATACACTCACACCAATAACAATAATAATAATAACTTTACCACACTATCTTACGTTAAAAGCCTTGGTCCACGTAGGCAGGATACAAGGTTTACACTAATAACAAGCTAGGGTAAAGTACTACTGGATAAGCACTGAAGCTGGATGCAGCTTAGGGTAGTGAAACCACGTGGGACCCTAATACAAAACACAACACTTAGGGGTACCCAAACACTGGCAAAATACTATCCCCAGGTCTCCCCAATCGTTACTATATATATATATATATATATATATATATATATATATATATATATATATATATATATATATATATTATATATATATATATATATATATATATTATATATATATATTATATATATATATATATATATATATATATATATATATATATTATATATATATATATATATATATATATTATATATATATATATATATATATATATATTATATATATATATATATATATATTATGTATATATATATATATATATTATATATATATATATATATATATATATATATATATTTTATTAAATATGACCGAAAAAGTAAGATTAATAATTCTAACACGAATTTTCTCAATCTTTCGTACATTATGCTTCACTGTTGGAGGTAAATCAAAAATCACTTCTCCAAAATTCATTTTTATTTCTAGTCTGACGCGACACGGGCGCGTTTCGTAAAACTTATTACATTTTCAAAGACTTCACAAATACACAACTGATTAGAACTTGCGTTTCCCTGATTTTATATCTACTGTGACGATAATCTCCTTCAAGAGATTGAGCCTGCTCTTCCCTCCAAAATTACGTCTTCACAATTATATAAAAAGACTATGGAAGAAATGTCCAACAACGACAACACCACCAACAAGGCTTGCCAGGGTGAGCAGAAACGTATACAGCCAGCCACCTGTTCGAACTCCAACCACCAAACTACCCGTTGATCGCTACGACTCCGCTGATTGGTCGCCGGTCTGGCTGCACCTGCACTCGCCCCCCAATACTACCTGATGTCTGGGGTCGCCCCAACATCAGTCCTCAGAATGTTCCGTGCTTTCGTAGCCAGCACTCCTCCCAGCTAGACGTTAGCGTGTACTGAGAGAGGTGGTGGCTTTAAGCCAATATTCCAGCACCTCCCACTTACCTTTATGTTGCACTTCTTGTTATTTTGCCTTAACGTAACTTTTCATTGTGTCATTTAATTATTCTTATTATTTTGATTCATTGATTTTATTATACATATTTGTTTGTGCATTATTTTCATGTTTTGATTTATTTAACGTAATTAAAATTTCATTGTTAAAGTTTTACTTGTGTTTTGTGTGTCTTCTCCTTACCTTACCACAGACGAAGTTCCAGTTTTTCTATTTTTTTTATAACTATGTGACGAGGCCATACCCCTAGCCTTAAACAGCCGAACACCAACGCGTTACCGTCACAAGTTATATGGGGGCCTGTCCTAGGAGCTTCACTCAGGTACTGGTGCCAAGTGGTAATTTATGGTAAGCGTATTTAACTTTGTTAACGTAGCTTTACTATTTTTCATTCAATTTCATTTTTTATAAGGTGCGGTGTATTGTGCATTACGAGAGTAACATATAGTGAAGGTGAGACAACTTTGGATTACGTGGTGACTGTAGGCCTCAGTCATACTCTTAATTGGTCATCTCTCCCTCCATGTTATTACTCGTATTTACCATCTATGTCCCTTGAATATTTCTCATTCTGACAGATCATCATATTGGTACCCTGGTACTGTGGTCTGCCCCGGGTCAAGAGTACCCAATCTTCTGCAATCTGACTGTAGGAGGACAAAGAGGGCCATAGTTCCTCTAGCTCGAACTTTAGTTGCTGAATTGGGACCTCAGCAGCAGTTCTCGTCACCAGTTGACACCTCGCACCCCTACACGTCAGTCAGAGATGATGATACATACAACGGTAGGGAATTAGCTTATTTTTTCAGAGCACAAAAGTTCGCTAATTCTGTAAGTATCATATTAAATTCAGTGGGAAAAACTTGCTTTATGTCCTATAGAGACTTGGCAAGGTATGCCTACATCCTTGGACTACCAATTTTACTTTTGAAGCATTTAACTGTTTCATTTGTTTTCGAAACTTTGTTTCATTTGTTAGTAGGATTTTCTTGCCCTTATTCTCTTACATGAGTACCGGGTACAAGATTTCCTGCGCCCTTGATTTAATTTAATCATTTAATATCTTTCACTTAACGTTAATTGTTAAAGATCACACAGGATAGGTACCAGTTGCCACGTTGTCCTGTTTCTGACATTTCATTATTGAACATTCGTGTACCTTTATTTGCTAATTTCACCATGTTTCGTCTCCAAACTTTCCGTGCAAATCCAGCAGGTGAAATAGGGACTTTAAGTCGTGCCAAGAGGACTGAATTACAAACTCTTGCACATGAGTATCAACTAGAAGTTCCCTACCAAGCCAACAAAAATGACCTACACAACCTGTTGCTGGATTACTATTTAGAGCAAGGTAAGATAGACTCTGAAACTCATGAAACTTACTATATTGCAGATAAAACTGATTTGGCAACGCTGAAACTCAAACTAGAACTGGCAAAGATTGAAGAACGAACAGCTGCCATACGGAGGGAAGAACAAGAACGCGAGGTCGCCTTACTCCAGGAGCGGGAACGCATACGGCTTGAAACCAAACAACGCGAGTTGGAAATGCAACGTGAACATGACAAGCAACAAGCAACTCTGGCTCTAGAGTGTCGTCAACGTGAAATCGCCTTGGAAACTTCCCACTTCACTCAACGCCAACAAGCTACTGCCAATCTTCCCGTCAGTTTTAATATATCACATGCAAGTAAGTTAATGCCATCCTTTGTAGAAGCAGAAGTTGATGTTTTTTTCACCACCTTTGAAACCCTTGCTAATCAACTCAGTTGGCCTGTCGACCAATGGGCCACACTTCTCAGAGTCCATCTTACAGGTAGAGCTGCAGTCACACTCAGTACTTTGGCGTCTGAGAATGACTACTACACTCTGAAACAAGCAGTGTTAGACGCCTACCTACTTTCCACCGAAAGTTATAGAAGGAAATTCCGTGACCACCTGAAGGCAAGTACCACTACCTTCCTCGAGTTTGCTAACACGAAACGGAGGTATTTCATGAAATGGCTGGAAGCAGCACATGTCTCTACTTTTACAGAACTCGTCAACCTGATGCTTGTTGAAGAATTCTTGAGACGTGTGCCGCCTCCTGTCCGCCTCTACTTAGCAGATAAAGAAGAAACCGACTACCTGAAGTGTGCTAAGTCGGCTGACACTTACAGCCTCATCCACCGGCTGACACCTGAACCATCCTCCAGTAAGAAGTCGTGGTACAGTTACGAGAAGGTGAGCCCCGATCAAGCTGGTTCACAACTGTACTGCAAGTATTGTAGACTCTATGGACATACCATAGACAAGTGTGGTAAGTCTCAATACAAGGGAACCACTGACCAACAACGACCCAAACCAACTCCTCCTAAGTCCGGTAAGCCTGTGATGAATGTTGGTGTTGATGTTAATGATCTTTCTCTTTTCAGTAACCACCTGTATACTGGAACTGTCTCTGCCAACGGTTCAAATCCGGAGGGACGTTTCAAATTGAAGATCTTGAGGGACACAGCGGCTCTACAATCGATCATCTTGAAGTCGGCTGTGCCCAACATAGTCTACACCGGGGAAACAGTCTTCATCACTGACCTCACTGCTACCACTCCATACCCTCTCGCCAGAGTACACCTGGATTGTCCCTACGTGAACGGGGAAGTCCAAGTCGCCGTCAGGGAAAAGCCTTTTCCCATGCCTGGAGTGCAACTTCTCCTAGGCAACGACTTGGCAGAAGACCTGCAACCGACCAACCTGATCGTCATGGACAAACCCCAGGTGTGTAACTCTGTGCCAAGTAACCCTATTCTTGAGTATGTTCCAGCAGAGGTTCAAGAGAGTGATGAAGTTTCTCCTCCGGTTCTCGTGACCACCCGTGCACAAGCCGCACGTCCACAGCCAGCTGACTCTACTGCTACCGCTGTCCCTCAAGACCCTCAGAAACTACCCCCGCATCTGACCAAGTTGGAGTTCCGTAAGTTGCAGAGGGAAGATCTTACTTTAACACCATTGTTTTTCCAGGCTGAGACTCAACCCGACAGTATTCCTGGGTTCTTCCTAGAGAACGACTTGCTCTACCGCAGATATAGACCCAGTAAACTGAAGGAGGAGGACGATTGGGCCAACACCGAACAACTTGTGATTCCCACCAGCCTGCGGCCCACTATTCTACACCTGGCCCACGGAGCATTCTCCCACTACGGCTTCAACAAGACTTACCATGGGATTCGTCAAGACTACTACTGGCCAGGTATGGTAAACAACGTCAAACAGTACGTAAAACAGTGTCATACATGTCAGATGGCAGGCAAACCGAACGTCTCCATTCCCAGAGCACCACTGATTCCCATACAGGTGCCTGTGGAACCTTTCCACAGACTCATAATAGACTGTGTTGGTCCTTTACCTCGGACCAGTTCAGGTAACGCCTACATCCTAACCATCCTGTGTCCTACCACCAGATTTCCCATAGCAGTTCCAGTGAAGAACATCACGGCTGCTACGGTTATCAAACATCTACTGAAGATCTTCACTCAATACGGATTTCCCAGGGAGATTCAAAGTGACTGTGGCACCAACTTCACCAGTGATCTCTTCAAAAGGACACTGGAGGAGTTCAACATCAAACAGGTATTGTCCAGCCCCTATCATCCTGCTTCACAGGGTTCTCTTGAACGTAGTCATCAGACCATCAAAGCACTCTTGAAAAAGTTTTGTAGTGAAACCTCAAAGGATTGGGATAAGCAGATTGACCTAATAATGTGTATTTTCAGAAGTCTCCCCAATGAGTCCCTAGGAGTATCTCCTTATGAGATGCTCTACGGCCGTAAGTGCCGTACTCCCCTTAAGGCTTTCAAAGACTCTCTCAGAGATGCCACCTTCAGTGAGCATCAGAATGTGCCCCAGTTTCTTCAAAACCTTCAGCACATTCTAGAGAGAGTCCACCGCTTTGCCCATGATAATCTATTGAAAGCCCAGGTGAGAATGAAGACTCATTACGACCAGACCAGCAAAGTAAGAAAATTCAAGCCGGGAGACTTCGTCCTTGCTTATTTCCCTATCCCAGGTTCACCTTTACAAAACAGATTTTCAGGACCCTACTGCGTCAAAGAGTGCAGGAATAATAATAATTATGTGATAGAGACTCCAGATAGGCGGCGGAAGACCCAGCTGTGCCACGTCAACCTCCTGAAGCAATATAATGGTACTCCTCCCACTGTCTTGACTAACTATTCCACATTCACAGAACCCTACATCCACAGTGAGACCTTCCCAGCTTCTCCTCCCGAAAGCACTGACAAGGAGTCAGCGCTTTCTAATTCCGAAATCCTTAATGATCTTCCCAAATACTTTCAGGATAATCATAGTGCACCTCTCGTCAAGATCTTCAGAGAACATAAAGAGTTGTTCAGAGATGATCCCCAAGAGTGTAATGTTACCCAGCACGACATCCAACTGCTCCCCGACACCCGGCCGATTCGTCAACCCTTCTACCGAATCAGCCCGAGCAAGAAGGAAGTCATGCGTGCTGAGGTGCAGTACCTCTTGGACCATGGACTGGCTACACCTTGTGAGTCCCCCTGGGCCTCGCCTTGTATCTTGGTGCCCAAACCCCAAGGTAAGGTGCGGTTGTGCACTGACTATCGAAAACTGAACTCTGTCACTGTCAAGGATGCTTACCCTTTGCCAAGGATAGATGACATCCTTGATGCCATTGGTAGTGCCCAGTACTTGTCCCAAGTGGACTTGCTTAAGGGGTACTATCAAGTGTGTCTAACGGAGCGCGCTAAAGAAATATCTGCCTTCATCACTCCTTTTGGACTTTTCAGATATGAACGCCTTCCTTTCGGACTATGTAATGCCCCGGCCACCTTTCAAAGAGCTGTCAACCGTGTCATCCAGGGCTTGGATAACACATACGCCTACCTGGACGATATCGTCGTAGCCTCCAACTCCTGGAGTGAACATCTGCTCCAGCTGCGACGTCTGTTCTCAAAGCTCCTGACAGCCGGCCTCACCATCAACCTGGGCAAGTCCACTTTCGCGAAAGGTAAAGTGCGTTATCTGGGTCATGTTATTGGGAGTGGCAGCATAGCTCCGTTAGACTCACACACTC